>NW_020672494.1:0-5225 GCF_002925995.2 Terrapene triunguis | reverse complement strand
CACACATTTGTCATTCTGGTTGCAGTGCTTGTGTCCTTCCAATCCCATTGGTGGCTGCACAGTGGGCAGAGCCCTCGCTGCATGCCTGGCAAACAGAATTGCAGGGGAGGGGTATAGAACAGAGAAAGAGACAGACAGAGACTAATCCTCCAGCCAGGGTCAATCTGAGAGAAATTGGCTGGGGTTCCAGTCTCACTCTTCTATCGGGTGCCATTTCCCAGCTGGGCTCCTTACCACTCTGGTGTAGCAGCAGCCGGTAGAGCCGGTAAATCCCCCCCGGCCTGCTGGCTGATGTCCTTGGCTGGGTCACTGATCAACAGAGTCAGCTGTGCCACGTGGTGACCCATCCTGGGGAATTCTGCTGAGTTCTAATGGAAGGGAGGGGGGACTCCATCAGCATTTTCCTGCCAGCTCCCAGTGCCCCCGTGGGCCAGGACTCTCTTTTTCCCCTCAGCCCCTCTGCAGGAGATGCTAGAGGATAGAAGGTAGAGCTAGACCCTTAATTTCCTCTGCCCCCAAGGGAGCCTGGAGAACAGGGATATGGGCAGGGCCCTCCATCAGGACTTGCTTCCCCAGCTGATCCAGGATGACAGGAAGGCATGAACCTGGAGCATGGTCCCCTTAAAAGCCCAGTCACGACTTAACCAGGACAAGAAAAACTTGACTCCAGCCAAGCTCATTCTCTGCTCTGCCTCTGCCTCCCCAGGAGGAACACCCCTAACCCACAGCCCCTTCAGCAGCAGATCCTACAGCCAGTTGGAGCCAGCCCGCCTCACCATTCCTGGTGGTGGGAAGGGAACAGGAGAAAGGACAAAAGAAGGAAGAGATGAAGAGAAAGGAAGGAGGGATGGAGGAAAAGGTAAAACAAAAAGGACAAACCCTAATGCCCCCAGTGATTGTATGGGACAAAATCCCAAGTGGGGAATAAAATTCTGCCACCTTAAACTAGTGTTTTCCATGCCTAGAATTCAGTTGGCACCAGGTGGATCAGACTGAACAGGTTCCAAACCTCTCGTAGGCTCTTACCTTCTAAATAGGGACGTCTGTTTTCTAGTGTAACCCTTCTGCCCATCTAAGTTGGCAGCAACAAGGGCCGGGTTCTGTATCTAGGGGTTCCGTTTCAATAACACAATGCAAAACCGGCTCGAGCCCCCACCCAGTGACCTGGGACAATTACATACCACCCCCCTGGGTACCTCTAAGAGGCAATACTTCCCCTCTTGCAAGCACGGAGTCTGAGTGTAGCAGAAAATGTTTAATAACATGAGGTAAACAACATCAGCATAAAATTGGAAAAACACCACAAACAGGATTCATAACACAAACCATGAGCAAAACCCACCCCAGCAAATTGGGCTGTGTCCTTTCCCTTTGGTTTTTTGAATCCAGCAACCCAAAAATCACCCAGAGTCCCCAAAGTCCAACAGCCCCAAAGTCTCTTGGGTCCAGCAACCACCCAAAGTCCCAAAAGTCCAACAACCCCCAAAGTCTCTGTCCCTGGTCAGTGCAGCCCCAGAGTAAAAGGGGGGGGGCACGTAGGGTGTTAAGGGGCACCTTACGTGATCCGAGGCTGGCCAGCCGTCTGTTTCTCCGTGGGGGTTCCGCCGCAGCCTTCACCACAAGCCAGTCCACTTTCCTGCCACCCCACGAACTGCTCCGCTCTACAAGCTGCTCCGCTCCGCTCCGCTCACCGACCTGTGAGCCGTTCCAGCCGTCCCCGCAAACAGCTCCGCTCGCCGTTCCTTGGGTCACTCCAACTGGCCCCGCAAGGCTCCACGCCGCTCGCTGCTCCTCCAGTCGTCCCCACAAATTGCTCCGCCAGCTGCTGAGCACTATAGCTTCAGGCTCCCCCACTAGTTAACACAGCACTCAGTGATCTCAGCTCTTAATAACATTAGCTCTTTTGTGATTTCAGCTCTTAGCAATTTCAGCTCATAGTATAGTAGGGGAGCCCCAGTGCTGGTGCACCATTGGCCCAAAGTGGATTCAGCTCAGCAGCCTGTAACTAGACTCCTAAGGGAATCAAAGTTAGCTCTGACATTCAACAGTGGAGAGAGGAGGCGGTGCAATTGGTGTTTCAAACCCTCAGAGGGGGCCCATACCATCAGGTACAAATACCTGTCCCCATCCTCTCTCAATTCACTGGGTTTTGTAACCCATGCCCCTTGTCAAGCAAGTGCTTCTTAGGTAATGGTGAAGGACTCACTCAGTCCTTCTGTCATACAACAGTTCCACTGGCCTTGATTCACAGAATCAGGGTAACAAAACTTTATTCTTCCTGCCCCAATAATAGAGAAACTGGGGATCCCACACCAGCCAAAGTAACCACTTTCAGTTGCTGTGTTTCATGCCAGGCGAGTGGGTGTGCCTATGCAAACAAGATCAGCCCCTGGAGTTCTTTTCCACACTCGCCAGAATTCACCACCAGATGTCAGGGTAGAGCTCATCCTGACTCTGCTTACATCAGTAAAATCAGTAAAAGGAAAGGAGAAAACTCGAAAGGGGCTCCTCCTCGCATTCACGTACGTGAACCCTAATACTCTCTCAGTCCTCAAAGAGAGACCTCGAGAAGAAGACTTGCTGAAGTAAAGCCACAGGGGTCTCTGAGGTTTCCCTGGCTCTGCGCCCCTATCCTGCCTGGCTCATGTCAGCATCTGTCTGTGAGGTCACCACCTCCACTCCACCTTTGATCAATAGGCTGAGGTCCTGCAAAAGGCCTTTGTGATGTCACTGCCACACACAGACATCCCCTGAAGTGCTAATGTCCTGCTGCTGGCCAGACACTTTGAAGGTTTGAGCTACTCTCTGTGGATCACCCCACTCAATGCGTGTTCATTCTAGGAAGGAAGCCGGCTAGACAGTAAAACATAAGAGCCTGCTCCCAATGCTACACTCAGTTTTTCCAAAACTAGTAGACTTTATGGCCAGAAGGGACCTTTAGAGAGGACCTTCCATCTTATCCCATTTTGCTTCAGAGCTTTTGGTGAGGGACCTTGTCAAAGGCTTTCTGAAAATCTAAGTACACTATATCCACTGGATCACCTTCATCCACATGCTTGTTGACTCCCTCAAAGAATTCTAGTAGATTCGTGATGCATGATTTCCCTTTACAAAAACCATGTTCACTCTTCCCCAATAAATTGTGTTTATCTATGGCCTGGTCTACACTAGGCTTTTATGTCGAATTTAGCGCCGTTACATCGAATTAACCCTGCACCCATCCACACCACGAAGCTATTTAGATCGACATAGAGCTCTCTTTAAATCGATTTCTGTAATCCTCCCCAACGAGAGGAGTAGCGCTAAATTCGAAATGGCCATATCGAATTAGGCTAGGTGTGGATGGAAATCGACGCTAATAGCTCCGGGAGCTATCCCACAGTGCACCACTCTGTTGACGCTCTGGACAGCAGTCCGAGCTCGGATGCTCTGACCAGCCACACCCCGGGAAAATTTGAATTCCTTTTCCTGTCTGGGCAGTTTGAATCTCAGTTCCTGTTTGGACATCGTGGTGAGCTCAGCAGCAGTGGCACCGATGCAGAGCTCTCCAGCAGAGGTGACCGTGCAATCCCAGAATAGAAAGAGGGCCCCAGCATGGACTGATCGGGAAGTCTTGGATCTCATCGCTGTGTGGGGCGATGAGTCCGTGCTTTCAGAGCTGCGCTCCAAAAGAAGGAATGCTAAGATCTACGAGAAGATCTCTAAAGCCATGGCAGAGAGAGGCTACAGCCGGGATGCAACGCAGTGCCGCGTGAAAATCAAGGAGCTGAGACAAGGCTACCAAAAAACCAAAGAGGCAAACGGACGCTCCGGATCCCAGCCCCACACATCCCGTTTCTACCAGGCACTGCATTCCATCCTGGGTGCGGCCGTCACCACTACCCCACCCGTGACCGTGGACTCTGAGGATGGGATATTGTCCGCGGCCGGTTCCTCGTCGGACGTGTTAGCGGACGGGGAAGATGAAGAAGGAGATGAGGAGGACGAGGCAGTCGACAGCGCTGGCACCGCTGATTTCCCCGACAGCCAGGAGCTCTTCATCACCCTTACCGAGATCCCGTACCAACCGTCCCCATCCCTTACCCCGGACACAGAATCAGGGGAAGGATCAAGCAGTAAGTGCTGTAAACATGTAAACATTTATTTTTAACAGAACGGGAATATTCATAATATTAACAATGTGTTTTTACCAAAGTGCTTTAAACAAGTAAAAAATTATCTGCTACAAAACTGGAATATTTACAATGCTAACAAAGGGTTTCTCATGATTTCTCTGCCTTAGGCTCTTCACAATTTAGTCCCAAGTATTTAAAAATTTTTTTACAATGTCCAGTACTTCATGATTCTGCGGCCCAAGACGCTCCACTCTATAGTCCCAGTGCACCTAGGCGAAAATCCGGTCAATATGGCCGGGGATTGATGAGAAATCCTCATAGGAGAACTCCTCGTAGGTCTCATGGAGGTAGATTTCCAGCCTGTTTATCAGGTTCCTGGGTAGGGCGATCTTACTGGGCCCTCCGTGGTAGCACACGTGTCCCTGCCACGCCACAATCAAGTACTCCGGGATCATCGCACGACATAGCATGGCGGCATACGGCCCCGGTTTCTGCATGTTTTCCCGCAGCATGAGTTCCTTCTGGGTGTCCGAGATCCTTAGGAGGGTGATGTCGCTCATGACGCCCTGCTTTGAATTAGGGAGGGGAATGTTAGTATTGGGACTGCTTTACAGCCACGCGGTGGAGGGAGAGGGGCAGCATACAGGGATCTTTCCCTGGGACAGCCGCGAGGGGGTGGGACAGGAGCAGAGTTGATGCTGTCCTGATTGCTGGCAGCAGAGACTGGCATTGCTTTCAATGTGAAAGGAGGCCAGTGCTACTAATAGAGTTTTAAGCAGCCACAAGTCTACGGCTTACCATGATTGCCCGCTACAGAAGTTCAGGTCTCCAGCCACGCTTCTCAGATCACTCCAAGACCACTGCAAGTCCACAGGCACTGAAGGCGAGGGCCGAAAATTCGACCTTGTCCTGAGTGCGCATGTGAGAGGTGCAGTGCATGGTCTTGTTCACAGAGAAAGACTAGGTTCTTTGTGTACAATTTCATTTATCTGTCTCAGGAATTCACTCCCTTTTTACAATTCACACAGACACATCTGCGACTGTCTCCCAACCCAGCCTGTCAGCACACTCCCAGAGGCTAGCGCAGATTAGGCGGAGGAAGAAGAAGAC
>NW_020672493.1:0-5575 GCF_002925995.2 Terrapene triunguis | reverse complement strand
GCGCGAAAGTAGTATCTGACGGACCAGGGGAAGAAGGGAGGGAGGGAGAGAGGGAGGGAGGGGCGAGTGACACCGCGTACAGGTACAGGGAATTAAAATCAAGAAAGGTGGGTTTGCATCAGGGAGAAACACAAACAACTGTCACACAGAATGCCCCCCCCCCCAAAGATTGAACTCAAAAGCCTGGGTTTAGCAGGAGGGAGGGGGGAAGCAAATGAATGGAGAATAAATCTATTTTTTACATCTTAAGACGACGGTGCAGCATGACTGATAGCCCTTGGCATTTTCTGGGTGCTTGGCAGCAAATACTGGGCGCTTGGCAGTAAGCCTTCAGGTCTATTGCACGATCTGATGCCCACTGCAGTATGACAACGATGGATACCAGTCGTAATATACTATCTTCTGCCCAAAAGGCAAGGGGTTGCTGCTGTGTAGCAATGTTGCCCCATCCTGCGAATAATACATCTGATAACCATCATCATCAAGGCAAGGGGGCTGGTGCAATGCAGCCCCACGGCTGCCAGCCCCATGTCTGCCAGCACCCAGATAGCCCTCGGCCTCTTCTGGGTGCTTAGCAGACAATATTGGGCACTTGGCAGAAAATAGCATACTACGACTGATAACCATCATTGTCTGCCCGGGTGCCCATGATCGACAGCCACTGCAGTACGATGACGACGGTTACCAGTCGTAATATACCATCTTCTACCAAAAGGCAAGGGGCTGGTGCAATGCAGCCCTACGGCTGCCAGCCCCACAGCTGCCAGCACCCAGATCGCCAATGAAGGCTACCAGTCATGCTGCACCGTCTACCGCCAAAAGGCAGTAAGCTGCTGCTGCTGTTTAGCAATGCAGTCCCACGTTTGCCGGCACCCGGAAGAGATATGGTGACGGTGAGCTGAGCTGAGCGGGCTCAATGCTTGGCGTGGTATGTTGTCTGCACAGGTAACCCAGGTAAAAAGGCGCGAATCTATTGTCTGCCGTTGCTGTGACGGCGGGGGAGGGGCCTGACGCAATGTACCCAGAACCCCTCGCGGCACTGCTTTGCATCATCCGGGCATTGCGATCTCAACCCATAATTCCAATGGGCGCCGGAGGCTCCGGGAACTGTGGGATAGGTACCATAGTGCAATGCGCCGGAAGTCGACGCTAGCCTCGGTACTGTGGACGCGGTCCGCCGACTTCATGCACTTAGAGCATTTTAGGTGAGGACACACACAATCGGCTGCATACAACCGGTTTCTATAAAACCGGCTTCTATAAATCCGACCTAATTCTGTAGTGTAGACATAGCCTTAGAGACTAATAAATTTGTTAGTCTCTAAGGTGATACAAATACAGCAGCAGCACAGAAATAAGGTTTGCAGTGAAGAGCTAAGTCTGCTGTGAAAAGTGACATTGACGAAGTTTCTTCACGCACACACACACCAGTATTAGACAGTAACTATTTTAAAAATTAACTTTTCTGCTTATAACAATAATTCAATAAAAATATGTTTTAGTTTTAATCTTAAAACGGTGAGAAAGGGTCAATCCATTTTCAACAATGGGGTTATACATTTAGCACTTAAAATAGTGTTAAATATCAAAAATGTTTTAAATTCATAAGCGGGGGTCGCCCTCAGAGGCTTGCTGGGTGAAAGGGGTCGCCAACACAAAAAAATTGAGAACCACTGGTCTAGAACATTTTAACAAAAACATAGAGAGCAGCTGAACTACAGCATCTCAGTAGATTTTCTCCAGCCTCTAGACCCCAACCTGTCATAAGACACTCTTTGGTGGGGAGGCTGCTGCCCCACAAGTTTGATAACATTAGGGAGCACATACAGGCTCTGTATCACCCACTGGCATCAGAGGAAACCTCTTTGGTCTGGACTCCCTGCCCTTCTTTGTTGTCTGCCACTGCTACACCACTTGCTCCATCTGATTTCCAGGGAAAGCTAGTCTCTCACACCACAAAGAGGCAGGTGGTTCTGATTGTGTCTGAAGCAGCACATGGATTTGTTATAACTGACTTCAGTGGGTGCAAGATTAGGTCCGTGACAGGTTTACAGTTACACAACCGACGCAGAGATGCTGGAGATGAAAAAGACATATTAGGTGCCATCTAATGCCTGGTGGTCAGTGCAGGGATGTTCTTTACAGTCAACTTGCCAGTGTTTTATTCAAGTACATTCTGACTAACTCATGCAATGAGGTTTCCTCCATTTCACCTGGGAGAATATTGCACAATCTAGATCTCACCATTCATACCTATTAGTTCCTGATATTCAGTTTAAAATTTCCCTGTCTTAAATTCTTTCCAGTCTGTCTAATTATTTCTTATTATTCTTATTGTTATTATTTATTGTAACATCTAGGAGCCTCAGCTGAAATTGGGGCTTCGTGTGCTAGCAGCTGTACAACAAGAAAGAGACAAACCCCTTTTACTATGCTAAACAATTCCTCTCTATCTTAGGTATCTACAGTCTTCAGATTCTTGCATGCAGTCACATTGCTGCCTTCAGCTCCTTAGTGGTCCAACAGCTAATCTATCTACAGCTTTTAATCTTTCTTCATAAATCAGTCATGACTGAGTTCACCAAAGAAGACCTCCACATTTTAAAGTTAATATACACTTTTATCTATTTACCAGATTGGGTGTTTAATAATATTAACTCAGCACTAGGGGGCAGCAAAGTATTTAAATTGGCAAGAGTAGCTCAAATCCTGATTCCTCCCTAAATATATTAACTGTACGGTTGAAGAGACGGGGTTAACAGCTGGAAACCTGGTGTAAAGGAGCAGGAGCGTGGGAGAGAGGGACAAAGGATGCCTGGAAATTAGGACAGAGGAAGAGATAAAAGTATCAGAAGTATCTATGAAGGTAGGTGTGGTAAGGCAAGTGTTTCTTGGGGAGCCATCCTAGTACCCATGGCTGTTTCCATGGTTTGGAGAAAGTATTTGTTGTTAGATGGGTACTAGGATGGCTCCCCAATATGCCAACCTCTTCATGGGCCACTTTGAAGAATAATTTTCTGGACAAATGCACCACTAAACCAATTATATACTTCAGATACATCAATGATATTTTCATCCTCGGGATAGACAACTTAAACTTCCTCATTGATTTCCCCCACAATGTCAACAACCATCACCCATCCTAAACTCTCCCTGGAACAGTCCCACACTAGCATCAACTTCCTGGACACCACAATCATCTTCAACAATGGAACCCCACAGACATAGGTGCTGACTTCTAATGGCGCCAGTGTGTGCTCGACCCCCCTCTGACCCTGGCCCTGCCCTGACTCCACCCCTGCCCTCTCCCACCTCCATTCCAACCCCTTCCCCAAAGTCCCCGCCCCAACTCCGCCACCTCCTTGCCCCTATTCAACTCCTTCCCCAAATCCCTGCCCCAGCCCCTCCTCTTCCCCGGGTTTTTCCAGTCATCCGGGACCTCCCCTGATCGCCATGAGTTTTCAAAGATAATGGGCAATGGCTCTGCAATCACATCCGCCAACTCCTTTAGCACCCTCGGATGCAGCGCATCCGGCCCCATGGACTTGTGCTCGTCCAGTTTTTCTAAATAGTCCCGAACCACTTCTTTCTCCACAGAGGGCTGGTCACCTTCTCCCCATACTGTGCTGCCCAGGGGGAGCTGCCCAGTCTGGGAGCTGACCTTATTCATGAAGACAGAGGCAAAAAAATCATTGAGTACATTAGCTTTTTCCACATCCTCTGTTACTAGGTTGCCGCCCTCATTCAGTAAGGGGCCCACACTTTCCTTGACATTCTTCTTGTTGCTAACATACCTGAAGAAACCCTTGTTACTCTTAACATCTCTTGCTAGCTGCAACACCAAGTGTGATTTGGCCTTCCTGATTTCATTCCTGCATTTCTGAGCAATATTTTTATACTCCTCCCTGGTCTTTTGTCCAATCTTCCACTTCTTGTAAGCTTCTTTTTTGCATTTAAGATCAGCAAGGATTTCACTGTTAAGCCACGCTGGTCGCCTGCCATATTTACCGTTCTTTCTACACATCGGGATGGTTTTTTCCTGCAACCTCTGTTTCCCTACACAGACAGTGGTGCTACCACCCCAAAGTTGTGCTAGGCTAAGTAAGCATGGGCGTGGAGCAGAGCTTCACTGAGGAGCGGCCAAGGAATACTGCATGAGCCCCAGATCCACTGTACTGCTGTCCCCTTCAAACAGGCGTCTGTTGTGGGGAAAGCAGCAGGCAGGCAGGCATCTGAACGCAACCTGCCTTTTCTCCCTGGTCATGCCTTGACCACTAGAGTAGCCATCCAGGGAAGCTGCTGTCATGTACATGGCCATAGGCTCACACAGTATCCTGCCCACTCAAGCTTCTCTTTTTCTGTGACATTCAGCTCAGTCATGCAGGGGATACCACTCGTTGTTCCCATCCAGAGCAACACGTATCCTAGTGAATGGGGGAATGTGGTAGGGGAGCAGGAGGACAAAAAACAAGTAGATCCGCAAATAGAAAGAGAGAGAGAAATCCACAAAAGAAAAGACAATGAGAAAAAACAAGAGGAGACCGGAGAGCCAGTGGACAGAAAGGAGAGATGGTGGCAGCTGTATATGGGCCTGTAGGAAGAAGGTGCTGCAGAAGGGCGAAAAGGACAGCCACTAGTGGCCATACCTCAAGGGCTTTAATTTTCCCCATGTCCACACTGGCTTATGCCCCCTTCCTTGGAGCACTTTTTAGGCTGCTCTCTTGCCTTAGACCAGGGGTTTTCAATCTAGGAGGCCGGGGTGGGGTGGGGAGGATGACCATCTGGCCCTTCCCATAATGCTAAATGGCAAAGAGAACCTAGTATGGAAAAGGTTGAGAACCCTGCTTAGACCAAATGCTCCAATTGTTACTGTGACATATTCTTCATAGAGATATTATGATATGAGTATGGCATAATTATGATGTATTTTATTCAAGATGGGTCATGTGAGATATCATTGGAAAGGTTATGATTTACTGAATATGATTATCCTATTTGTATACATGTATGATTTTTGTATCTGAAGTTAGGAATATTGTCTGTACCGCTATTACAAATGTGTTTACACCTAGGGAACGCCCACTTGGCAGAATACAATCAGTCTAGGGGTGTGTCTTCACTAGCAACGTTAAAGCGCTGTGTAGTCGCGGCACCAGCGCTGGGAGAGAGCCTTAAAAAACCCACCCCCACGAGGGGAGCATGGCTTGTGCTTGTGCACTCTCTACACTGCCACTTTACAGCACTGAAACTTGGCGTGCTCAGGGGGGTGTTTTTTCACACCCGTGAGCAAGAAAGTTGCAGCACTGTAAAGTGGCAGTGTAGACAAGGCCTAGATTGCTGGCTGGAAAGGGCCATTAGGAAGAACAATAGGTCTTAGAAGATGCTAAACTTTCACTGGGAAAGCCTTCCTGGGGATGCTGCAAACAGACTCTGAGTTATAGCTGTAGGGTCATGTGATCAAGTCACCTGATACTGCACACCATGATAATATTAGTATTTTTCCACTGGCCGAGGGTGGGAATCACACTGGAAGACAATAGATTCCCGCCATATATAAAGCCTATTTAAGGCAGGG
>NW_020672492.1:0-8275 GCF_002925995.2 Terrapene triunguis | reverse complement strand
GGCATCCCTCCATCTAGGGTTGAACACACTGTGTGTCTGCATTTAGCGCATTCACAGCCAAGACTCAAAACAGGATTGGATGTAGGCCAACGCAGCAAAATTCAGAGCCACATCCATACTTCACACCCCACGGAGGTCTGGGGTATGGGTTTAGCTCTTTGTAGGCAGAGGGTGCTGATGTGAACTTCGGAACCAAGTCTGAAATCAGAACTCCTCTCCGAAATTAGGCATGGGAGGATAGCCTGGGGGTTAGGACATTCGCCTTTGAATTAGGAGACCTGCTTTCCAGTCCCTGCTCTGCCCCAGACTTCCTGTGTGATCTTGGGGAAGTTATTTAGCCCGCCTGGGCTGGAGCTCCCCACCTGTAAAGTGGAGATGGGGTACTGCTCTATCTCACAGGGGTGTTGTGAGGCGAAAATACACGAAAGATTGTGAGATGCTCAGATACTACAATATAATTGCCTCAGCTGTCAAGACAGAAATAGCTGGCATTTGGACCAGATCCATCTCTAACCAGAATGTCAGGTGAGCTAATAAGGAGTCTTCAGGGGGCCAGCAGCATGCGTGTCACCTGGAAGTGGCTCTTGCCATGTCTTGTTTGAGGCCCTGTCACCCTTCATTTAAGCAGAGGGGTTCCAGCGGCAGCTGCCAGAAAATCCATGTCAGCAAGTCTTCCTTGCAGTCATGCTGGTGGGGGAACTAGCGAGAAGGGAGAGGTGACCTGCAGTCTGCCAGTGTGTTACACTTACACCTGCTTATAGTGCCATATTCACGTCTAACTGACGCCGCCCTTTACTTCACCTCTGATTCTGGCCCATTCGATTCTGTAAAATAATCCTAATAAATCCTGAGCAAAAGGCTGACCATTAGTTGGCCGTGTCCCTGTTTGTTAAAGTTGTGCCAACTAATGATCCATTAGCCCAATTAGTTAGTTAGCAGCTCTGACAGGGCAAAGTTTTACAGTTTCCTTTTTGGGGGGGGGGAAGACTCGCACACTTTGTGGGTTTTATGCTAAACGCCCTCAGACACTGACATTTTCTAAAGCAACTTAGTACAAACTTTAGCTGAACAAATAGTTATTGTCAGACAATGGGACCCTCAAGGCACAGAACCCTGGGTCTTGTATTTGCACCTGCGGCCTGAAAGATAACAACAGATGTCTACCAAGCTGCACAAAGAGTAGCAGGCATAATTAGGATTAATTAGGGCATGAATGGCCATATAGTATTTTTATGAGATCGTTGCTATGTATTAGAATTTGTTCATTATTTCAGATTGGATTAAACTCAGACACGGTCTCAACAGGCCTAGGCATTATTACTATTACCATTAATTAGCATGATTATTATTTGTATTACCAAAGCACTTAGAAGCCTTAAGTATGGACCATTGTGTCAGGTGCTGTACAAACATAAAACAAACAAAAAAGCAGTCCCTGCTCCAAAGAGCTTACAGTCTCTTAAATCCCCAACATAGGGTATAAGTGGTGTATAGGCCTTGTATATGTATATGGAGAGAGATGTTTTTGTGGACCTAAAGAAAGCTCCTCATACACTGGGTGCTTATTGTTTTAGGAATAGGGAGAGACTCTGCTAAAAGAAACAATAATCATGCTGACTCATCCCTGTCAGTATTTTCAACCAAACATGTTCAAAAATCGTAAGATTGGATTTAAAAACTCCTGTGATTTAAAGAAATTGGGATTCTTTTTCTTTGCCTTCTGTTTTTTGTGCCTTGAGGGTGCACTCGGGTCACATTTTCAAACTTTTCTCCACCACTATACGAGCTAGACACTTCATTTTTATCGAAAGCAGAGATTTTGAAAGCTGAAAATCTTGATTCGCGCAACTGGGGGTTTAAGAAAATCACTAAATATTGTGAGACTCACAATACAATTGTGAGCGTTGGCACTACTGTTCAGGATCTGGCCGTGATTTGGAAAAATAGAAGAGACAAATATCAGAAACCTCATGCTGTTTTTCCTCCCTTTATGTCATATTTGTAAAAATAGCTTATTGTGTGGGTCAATTCACATTTGTTTCCCCAACACAGTCTCCTTGGAAGAAATGAGTTTTTCACCACATGCTCCATCACTCCAACAACTCAGGGCAAAATAAATAAATATGGCCGATAAATTTTTGTAACCTTTGGAAATGATGTAACAAATGGACTGCAATGGTTGCAATTTAAATGTGGTTATAGCAGAGACACGGCATAGTTTACAATACACTCTACATTTTTCGATTTAAAAAGCAAAGTCTATAAATAACCTCAGACACACAAATGCAGCAGAGAAACAGCCGAGCTGGGGCATTACAATTGATAAAACGGAATCTTAACTTACAACAAGAGGTAGCCTTTAAAGGTAAAAGTGGAATCTCATTTAAAGTGTGGGAAAAAAATTGAAGGCCAATAAAATGTAACTAACACCAGCACATGATTATTTCAAGATCCAGCTGCTATTCCTTGCCCTCTCTCTCCTGATATCCTTGCAAACCTGCATTAAATACAACACCATTTAAAAAAACAATTAGGTTAAATGGTGTAGGAAATAAAATAATAAAGCATAAAGAATCATAGGACTGGAAGGGACCTCAAGAGGTCATCTAGTCCAGTCCCCTGCACTCATGGCAGGACTAAGTATTATCTAGACCATCCCTGACAGAGAAACTGCAATGAGTACTATTACTAACCTATCATGTATAAAGTATGGCTCATTTGTCAGATTCGATGCCCAAATCCCATTGACTTTCTAGTCTATTCCTCCCTCTGACACTGGCCTACAAAGCCCAGCCAAAGCAACTTACCCAAGGGCACCTGGCAAGAGTGTAAGAGCTAAAAATACAACCCTGGCTCTTGAGTCCCAGTCACGGGTCCTATCCCGTGAACCACACGGCCTTCCTCTTTAAAACTAGACTGGAGTAAATCCTAGATCAGGTACTGTAGGGAATAATCCTGCATTGACTGGAGTATGGACTTAGCTGACCTAATAACTCATTTCTGTCTATAATATCTATGAATTTGATCTGAAGCCAACTGAATGACTGAAAGAAAAATAAAGGTAAAATCTTCCTTCAGATGTGTGCTTCTCCCCTCTTCAGATCTAAATGGCTCTTTTGTTAATCGGTAGAGGTCAGAGTTAGATGATACCAAGGGGGAATAATATCTTCCTAAAGAGGGTGGCCTTAACTGATAACCTACATTTCCAGCTTTTAAATGACAGGGGTTTTTTCCCTCTTCTTTTTGCTCCCTTCCACCTCTGTATGTTGGTGTGTTTGATTTGGTTTGTTTGCCTTGGTATCTGCATGAGTCACTCTACTTAATTCTGGTGTACTGTTACCTCGTTTTATCTCTCGCTGAAAGTCCCGGTTGGGATACTTTGGACTAAAGACGCTGCATGCAAACCAAACTTACTGCACCCAGCGCAGCTGTGGCAAGTTTAGCATGTGCAGCTGATTTAGAAAACGTTTCTTGTTAAAAATGAAACATATGCATCAGAGTGGAGAGCAGAGGAGCTGTCTGTCAAAGGATGTAGATGCTATTAGCTGCAATATAGTATTATTCATTCAATGCAGTGAAGTGCTGGGCCAATCTCAAGACACACATAAGAGACAGCCCCTGCTCCAGCAACCAGCCACCTGTTATGATTAAGTGACTCAATATATCAACAGCTAGCAGAATGTTGGGCCTTCTACATGGGGTCAGTGCTAAAAGTGACTGAAGTCTTCTACCACTTCCTGGATTTACCAGACCAAATTCTTCTCTCACATGCAACCCCAGTGAAATCAATGTGTTTTCAGGCATAGAATCATAGAATATCAGGGTTGAAAAGGACCTGAGGAGGTCATCTAGTCCAACCCCCTGCTCAAAGCAGGACCAATCCCCAACTAAGACGTCACCAAGAGCAGAATTTGGCCTGAACTCTGCTTCAGCTGAGACAATACATGGCAGCTCAGTGAGCCATGAGAGATTGTGCTCTGGGGAGGGACCATAAAATTGGTCTGGAAATTATTTGGAATAGCCTCTGTCCAAAGATTTCTGATACTCCTTGCTTCCAGATGGGCTGGACATAGCATGAGATCATCTTCAACTTGTGCTATTTTGGCACTCTTATTTTCAGTGCATCCTCAAATAGGTGAGGGAGTGAACGGAGAGTGAGGACATTTGGGTTCTATTCCTGGGTGTGCCACTAACCCTCTCTTTCACTTCTGTGTTTCTGTTTTCCTTTCCAGCCTTTGTCTATATTGGCTTTAAGCTCTTTGGGGTACGGATGGTCTCTTGCTATGTGTTTGTACAGCACCTGGCACCATGCAGCCCTGATCTTGGTTAGGACCTCAAGGTGTTACTGCAATACAAATAAATAATAATAATAATTAATAATTAAGGTAATACATGCAGTTGACATATCAACCAGCCTTGGCCACATTTAAAAAAATATATATCAAAGTCCATCCATGGTTTCATTCACATATAGGACACTACTGTGTGCCATAAGTCGAACTATATTTAGGACAACTGGAGACAGAGTCCATGTCATTGAACCTGATTTCCTTCTTCACCTTGTTTCCTCTTGCTTTCTAGATTCGATTCGGGCACTTGTCCCAAATGCTAATTGTACCAGCTGTGGTGGATTTTTGAAGGAAGGAACGTTTAGTTACAAAACTGTTTCATTGCTGAAGGTAAACAGAACTGTTGACATGTTCATATTAGCTGACATTAAACAAAGGCAGATGCTTCCGGGCAATCCTTGTGGCAAGTGCCAATAAAAGAAGGAATTTACAGGGCAGGGTTAAGTCAGCAAACTTAACCCTGGTTTAATCTTGTCCTTTGCAACAGGTGCGGGGGGAGGGGTAAATGAAGACGGTGGAAGAAGATTTTTAAAAAAGACCAAACCAGTCTGAATCCACAGAACTAAGCCCTAAGGCTGAGCCTCCATGAGCAGAAACAGTTTTAAAGCATATAAAGGGAAAAAAGAGGCAGGAGAAATGTTGGCAGATTCCAGGGCCCACAGAGCAGCCTCTGGGTTAGAAAGTTTCATAACAGACTCCAGTACCATCAGTCTGCAGAACGAGTTAAAAGTGGCTCTACAAGGCTGGAAATGCTGAACTGAACCCTCCCTAACACATAAAAGGACAGTGGGTGAGGGCAACAAATTCTAAACATTATTTTTAACCTGCACTTGTAGCGAAGTCGAGACACACTGGTGCGGCGCCTCCTGCTGGTCGTCTCGGGACTCAGCTCTCCAGCATACAGAGCTCCTCCAACTGGCCGGTGTCTCACCTGCCTCAGGCCCCCCATGTCCTTCCTGGACCCCAGTGCCCCTTTCCTCAGGGTTCTGCCCCCAGTAGTACCCCCTTAATTTGGGTTTCCCCTCCCAGGGGAACCCCCACCCCTCTGTCCCCACCTTGCCTCAGTGGCTACTGCCAGTTGTCATCTAGCCCCCTTTCACTGGGGCAAACTGCAGTCCGTAATGGCCACTCATCATCGGCAAGGGGGTTTGGACCAGCTGCCTCTGCCTAACCCCGGACTGCACCTCTGCAGCCCCAGTACCTTCTTTAGGCCTTGCACAAGGCCTGCAGCCTGGGGAGTTGACAGGCTGGAGCTCCCCAGCTCGTCTTGCCTTCCCCCAGCACTGCTCTACTTCTGGTACCCTGCTCCCAGGCAGCCAGGTCCTTAAGAAGATAAGAAGATAAGAACGGCCATACTGGGTCAGACCAAAGATCCATCCAGCCCAGTATCCTGTCTGCCGACAGTGGCCAATGCCAGGTGCCGCAGAGGAAATGACCTAACAGGTAATGATCAAGTGATCTCTCTCCTGCCTTCCATCTCCACCCTCTGACAGACAGAGGCTAGGGACACCATTCCTTACCCATCCTGGCTAATAGCCATTAATGGACTTAACCTCCATGAATTTATCCAGTTCTCTTTTAAACCCTTTTATAGTCCTAGCCTTCGCAACCTCTTCAGGCAAGGAGTTCCACAGGTTGACTGTGTGCTGTGTGAAGAACTTCCTTTTATTTGGTTTAAACCTGCTGCCCATTAATTTCATTTGGTGGCCCCTAGTTCTTATATGGGCTTTCTACATAGGGGTATTATGGGAACAAGTACATAACTTTTCCTTATTCGCTTTCTCCACACCACTCATGATTTTATAGACCTCTATCATATCCCCCCTTAGTCTCCTCTTTTCCAAGTTGAAAAGTCCTAGTCTCTTTAATCTCTCCTCATATGGGATCCGTTCCAAACCCCTAATCATTTTAGTTGCCCTTCTCTGAACCTTTTCTAATCCCAGTATATCTTTTTTGAGATGAGGAGACCACATCTGTATGCAGTATTCAAGTTGTAGGCGTACCATGGATTTATATAAGGGCAATAAGATATTCTCCGTCTTATTCTCTATCCCTTTTTTAATGATTCCTAACATCCTGGTTGGTTTTTTGACTGCCACTGCACACTGCGTGGATGTCTTCAGAGAACTATCCATGATGACTCCAAGATCTTTTTCCTGATTAGTTGTAGCTGAATTAGCCCCCATCATATTGTATGTGTAGTAGGGGTTATTTTTTCCAATGTGCATTACTTTACATTTATCCACATTAAATTTCATTTGCCATTTTGTTGCCCAATCACTTGGTTTCGTGAGATCTTTTTGAAGTTCTTCACAGTCTGCTTTGGTCTTAACTATCTTGAGCAGTTTAGTATCATCTGCAAACTTTGCCACCTCACTGTTTACCCCTTTCTCCAGATCATTTATGAATAAGTTGAATAGGATTGGTCCTAGGACTGACCCTTGGGGAACACCACTAGTTACCCCTCTCCATTCTGAACATTTACCATTTATTCCTTCCCTTTGTTCCCTGTCTTTTAACTAGTTCTCAATCCATGAAAGGATCTTCCCTCTTATCCCACGATAACTTAATTTATGTAAGAGCCTTTGGTGAGGGATCTTGTCAAAGGCTTTCTGGAAATCTAAGTACACTATGTCCACTTGATCCTTGTCCACATGTTTGTTGACCCCTTCAAAGAACTCTAATAGATTAGTAAGACATGATTTCCCTTTACAGAAACCATGTTGACTTTTGCCACCCAATTTATGGTCCTTCTCTCTCCACCGCTAGAGAGAGAGACTGACCCAGCTCCTCCCTGAGCCCTTATAACAGGGCCAGATGTGGCCTGATTGCGGCGTGGCCCCAGCTGTGGCTGCTTCCTCAATCAGCCTAGCCTTTTCTCTCAGGAGCGGGGTAACTGCCCTGCTACAGCACTATTATGGGTGGGGAGAAGAAGTGTGGTGGCAGCCATCTTGTGAAGGGATGGATAAGTGAGGAAATGGTTTATCAGCCATTTTGAGAGGGGCCAGACAAGCAGGGAAGAGGTGTGGTGGTGGCCATTTGGTGAGGAGACTGACCAGCAAGGAGGAGGCAACCCCAGGGCATTGATGGGTTAACATCTAATAGTAGCTAGATGTTTGGAAATGGAAGAAAATCTTCCTGCTTAGAGACCTTCCCGCCATGAAAAAAGGTAATGCCTCCTCCAGCAGATAAACTATGGAGGCAGAAAGAAAAGCGCTGATCACTGAGGCTGAGCTGAGGGATCTGCTAGCAGAAACTAAGAAGATGATTAAGGAGAATGAAAGAAGATCTCCAGGCCAACATAAAGGACATAAAAAGTGAAATTAGTGAGATTGATAAGAAAACAACAAAGGTGGCAACTGGATCAAATGAGCAATCAAATAGTATTACCTATCTTGGTGAAAGACTCCAAAGAACTGGAAAAAAAGAGAAGGAGAGAGAGAATTAAAACTGGAGGACATGGGGAACAGGGAATGTAGAAACAATCTAAGAGCTAAAGGTATTCCAGAGGACACTGAAGGAAGAAATCTTTTCCAACCTATGGGCAGCAAGGCATTCATTCTAAGATTGCCCTTTTACCCAAGCACCGCATAGACTCTAGACCGAGAGATGGGATTGTCCATTTACATTGCTACCAAGATCAGCGAAAGATCCTGAAATCAATGAGGAAGAGATGTGAACCACTGATTTTCAACCAAGCCATACAAATCTCCCCAGATCTGGAAAACTCAACCCTTAGTAAATGATGGGAACTGCCCTGGGTAACCACACTTCTCAGACAAGGCAAATGTAAAATACAAATATGGTTTCCCATTTATACTGTCCTTTAAATGGAAAGACAGATATGTGTCTATCTCAGACCCAATGGAAAGATATCGTGTTGGTCTGACACAATCTACCTTTTGTAAAACCATTTTGTATTTTAT
>NW_020672491.1:0-5561 GCF_002925995.2 Terrapene triunguis | reverse complement strand
CCGAGGAGGTGGCGATTAGAGCGCGGCGACGAGAGTGATGAGGAAATGGACATGGACCTAGACCTCTCACAAGGCACAGGCCCCAGCAATGTGGAAATCATGGTGTTACTGGGGCAGGTTCATGCCGTGGAACGCCGATTCTGGGCCCGGGAAACAAGCACAGACTGGTGGGACCGCATCGTGCTGCAGGTGTGGGACGATTCCCAGTGGCTGCGAAACTTTCGCATGCGTAAGGGCACTTTCATGGAACTTTGTGACTTGCTTTCCCCTGCCCTGAAGCGCCAGAATACCAGGATGAGAGCAGCCCTCACAGTGGAGAAGCGAGTGGTGATAGCCCTGTGGAAGCTTGCAATGCCAGACAGCTACCGGTTAGTCGGGAATCAATTTGGAGTGAGCAAATCTACTGCGGGGGCTGCTGTGATCCAAGTTGCCAGGGCAATGAGAGACCTGGTGATATCAAGGGTAGTGACTCTGGGAAACGTGCAGGCCATAGTGGATGGCTTTGCTGCAATGGGATTCCCAAACTGTGGTGGGGCGATGGACGGAACCCATATCCCTATCTTGGCACCGGAGCACCAAGCCACCGAGTACATAAACCGCAAGGGGTACTTTTCAATGCTGCTGCAAGCCCTGGTGGATCACAAGGGACGTTTCACCGACATCAACGTGGGCTGGCCGGGAAGGGTACATGATGCTCGTGTCTTCAGGCAGTCTGCTCTGTTTAGAAAGCTGGAGGAAGGGACTTTCTTCCCGGACCAGAAAATAACCGTTGGGGATGTTGAAATGCCTATCGTGATCCTTGGGGACCCAGCCTACCCCTTAATGCCATGGCTCATGAAGCCGTACACAGGCAGCCTGGACAGGAGTCAGGACCTGTTCAACTACAGGCTGAGCAAGTGCCGAATGGTGGTGGAATGTGCATTTGGGCGTTTAAAAGCGCGCTGGCGCAGCTTACTGACTCGCTCAGACCTTAGCGAAAAGAATATCCCCATTGTTATTGCTGCTTGCTGTGCGCTCCACAATATCTGTGAGAGTAAGGGGGAGACATTTATGGCGGGGTGGGAGGTAGAGGCAAATCGCCTGGCCGCTGATTACGCGCAGCCAGACACCAGGGCGGTTAGAGCAGCACAGCATGGCGCTGTGCGCATCAGAGAAGCTTTGAAAACCAGTTTTGTGACTGGCCAGGCTACGGAGTGAAACTTCTGTTTGTTTCTCCTTGATGAACCTTCCGCCCCTCCCCCCCACCCGGTTAACTCTACTTCCCTGTAAACCAACCACCCCACCCTCCCCTACCCTCCCCCCTTCAAGCACCAGTTGCAGAGGCAATAAAGTCATTGTTACTTCACATTCATGCATTCTTTATTAATTCATCACACAACTAGGGGGATAATTGGAAAGGTAGCCCGGGATGGGTCGGGGAGGAGGGAAGGAAAAGGACACACTGCAATTTAAAACTTTAAAACTTATTGCTATGGAAATCATCTAGGGTGGAGTGAGTGGGTGGCCGAAGGCCCCCCCACCGTGTTCTTGGGCGTCTGGGTGAGGAGGCAATGGGACTTGGGGAGGATGGCTGTTGGTTACACAGGGGCTGTAGCGGCGGTCTCTGCTCCTGCTGGCTTTCCTGCAGCTCAACCATACGCTGCAGCATATCAGTTTGATGCTCCAGCAGCCGGAGCATCGACTCTTGCCTTCTGTGTGCAAGCTGACGCCACCTCTCATCTTCAGCCCGCGATTCAGCACGCCACTTCTGCTCTTCTACTCGCGATTCAGCCCGCCACCTCTTGTCTCGGTCATATTGGGCTTTTCTAAAATCAGCCATTGACTGCCTCCACGCATTCTGATGGGCTCTGTCAGCGTGGGAGGCAGTCTGTAATTCTGTGAACATTTCATCACGTGTCCTTCGCTTTTGGTTTCGAATCTTCAGTAGCCTCTGTGAAGGAGACACATTTGCAGCTGGTGGAGGAGAAGGGGAGAGGTGGTTAAAAAAGATACATTTTAGAGAACAATGGGTACACTCTTTCACGTTAAATTTTGCTGTTCACATAAAACAGCACATGTGCTTTCGTTACAAGGTCGCATTTTTCCTCTTATATTGAGAGTCTCCTGGTTTGGTGTGAGAGATCACTCACGCAGTGCCAGGACACAGATTTCAGCTTGCAGGCAGCCATGGTAAGACATACAGTCTTTGGGCTTTTTTAACCTTCTTAACACGTGAGGATGGTTTCAAACAGTACTGCCCTCATTTCCCATACCAAGCACCCGTTTGGTTGGCCATTTAAAATGGGTTTGCGATGTAAAAGGAGGGGCTGCGGTTTCAGGGTTAACATGCAGCACAAACCCAACTAATTCCCCTCCCCCCACACCCAATTCTCTGGGATGATCACTTCACCCCTCCCCCCCACCGCGTGGCTAACAGTGGGGAATATTTCTGTTCAGCAGAGCAGGAAGGGGCACCTCTGAATGTCCCCTTAATAAAATTGCCCCATTTCAACCAGGTGACCGTGAATGATATCACTCTCCTGAGGATAACAAAGAGCGATAAGGAATGGATGTTGTCTGCATGCCAGCAAACACCGGGACCATACGCTGCCATGCTTTGTTATGCAATGATTCCAGACTACGTGCTACTGGCCTGGCGTGGTAAAGTGTCCTACCATGGCGGACGGGATAAGGCAGCCCTCCCCAGAAACCTTTTGCAAAGGCTTTGGGAGTACATCCAGGAGAGTTTTCTGGAGATGTCCCTGGAAGATTTCCGCTCCATCCCCATACACGTTAACAGACTTCTCCAGTAGCTGTACTGGCCGCGATTGCCAGGGCAAATTAATCATTAATCATTAAACACGTTTGCTTTTAAAACATGTGTAATATTTACAAAGGTACACTCACCAGAGGTCCCCTGTGTGCCCACAGGGTCTTGGGTGAGTTTGGGGGTTACTGGTTCCAGGTCCAGGGTGATAAACATATCCTGGCTGTTGGGGAAACCGGTTTCTCCGCTTCCTTGCTGCTGTGAGCTATCTACATTATCTCCATCCTCATCTTCCTCGTCCCCCGAACCCGCTTCCCTGTGTGTTTCTCCATTGAGGGACTCATAGCACACGGTTGGGGTAGTGGTGGCTGCACCCCCTAGAATGGCATGCAGCTCCGCGTAGAAGCGGCATGTTTGCGGCTCAGCCCCGGACCTTCCGTTTGCCTCTCTGGCTTTGTGGTAGGCTTGCCTTAGCTCCTTAATTTTCACGCGGCACTGCTGTGTGTCCCTGTTATGGCCTCTGTCCTTCATGGCCTTGGAGACCTTTTCTAATATTTTGCCATTTCGTTTACTGCTTCGGAGTTCGGCCAGCACTGATTCATCTCCCCATATGGCGAGCAGATCCTGAACCTCCCGTTCTGTCCATGCTGGAGCTCTTTTGCGATCCTGGGACTCCATCACGGTTACCTGTGCTGATGAGCTCTGCGTGGTCACCTGTGCTCTCCACGCTCAGCAAACAGGAAATGAAATTCAAACGTTCGCGGGGCTTTTCCTATCTACCTGGCCAGTGCATCTGAGTTGAGAGTGCTGTCCAGAGCGGTCACAATGAAGCACTGTGGGATAGCTCCCGGAGGCCAATAACGTCGATTTCCGTCCACACTAACCCAATTCCGACCCCATAAGGCCGATTTTTATCGCTAATCCCCTCGTCGGAGGTGGATTAAAGAAACCGGTTTAAAGGGCCCTTTAAGTCGAAAGAAAGGGCTTCGTCGTGTGAACGTGTCCAGGCTAAATTCGATTTAACGCGACTAAAGTCGACCTAAACTCATAGTGTAGACCAGGCCCCTCTCTCTCTCTCTCTCTCTCTCTCTCTCTCTCTCTCTCTCTCTGTGTGTGTGTATTTATGTAATATTAGACATACATTTATATTTGAAAGTCTAAGAATTTAATGCTCATGAGAGTGAAGGATTAATGGTACTAATGCCATGCAGGCAGGTAAGGAAGGTCTTAGACCCCCAGAATTGAACAGTTCCCTGATGCTTCCTGCTCTTTCTTGGACACCCATACAATACTTGATGTGCTGTCTGATTCTCCTGAGACCTTAGCCCTCTGCTGCTATTCTCCTGAACCACCAAACATAGTCAAGTGAAGTCCCTGACCCTCTGTACCTGCACTGTTGAAATCATGGCCTCAATCTGACCCTCTCCTTGGGACTCAAGAATGACTCTTGCAACAGTGCTGAAAATAGTGTTGTCCTATGCATACTAGCCTTTAAACAGCTTTCAGCATTGGTTCCTCTGGACCTGTTGCTGATGCCGCTTGTCAGCAATGAGTCAATTTGTTATTGCAGATATGGCTTAATAGAACAGGATGGGTTTTAGGTAAAGTTGTTACTCATGCTACTATAGGCTTTTCTATTTCGGAGGTTAAATATCACATTGCCCTTTCACAGAAAGCTATTATTTTGGCCTCTATCAGTTCTCTATTCCCAGACTGTTAGCCTGATATACTGAAGGTTTTGCAGAGGATACAATCCGTCAGTCTGGGATTAAAAGGCAACATTCTGACTGAAGCACATTGTTCACAATGGAGTCAAGCAGGTGTTGTTAGATACCAAAGCAGCAAAAGACAATCACAACTATCCATTTTTTCACATCCGTTTTTTCAGCATTGCATTTCAGTAACTTTGTGTATGTTTTCATTTGTTTCTATTCTATTTAAATTATTATGCCTCACTCATCTACATGGTATGTGAATGTCTTTTATTGGCTTATATTGTGATATTGTTCATAGGGGATTTGGGGTTTTCTTATACCAATGCCCATTCTTAAATGTCAGCTATAGAAATTTTTTTCCTGTAGACATTCTTGTGAAAGGGACTAAAGCACATAAATATGATTGAAGGAAGGACAGTGTTAGTGGGGGAGCAACAGGGGCAGAAACTTATCACTTCAAAATATACACCAGCCCTTGGGCTCATATTCATTTCTCTCTCTCCAGCACAGTCTTAAGTGTCTGAACATGTGTGCTGCACTGTTACTTTGAAGTAACATTAAACTGAAGTCCAGTCCATCCATCGCTGGATGTTTAAGCTCCTATGGCACATTTAAAATTGGAAGGTTTCGTCCTGACCAACACTTCCCCTCTCAGTAAAAGAGATTCCATGTTGATGAGTTGGCTCCTCTGTTACCATAAAGTGATGTAATTCCATTGACTTCAGTGGAGCAAGATATGCCTATTTACACCAGTTGAGGATGTGACTCTATGTTTTTATATAGGCTATTGCTGAGTAGATAATGATTTCAAAATTTGCCTGAACAGTTACTGCACAAATTCTTAACTCATTTTGAAATACATTACTTTGAGTTTCAAAGGAACGAGACTAAGGCCTGGTCTACACTAGGCTTTTATGTCGAATTTAGTGCCGTTATATCGAATTAACCCTGCACTCGTCCACACCAGGAAGCCATTTAGTTCGACATAGAGCTCTCTTTAAATCGATTTCTGTAATCCTCCCCAACGAGAGGAGTAGCGCTAAATTCGAAATGGCCATATCGAATTAGGCTAGGTGTGGATGGAAATCGACGCTAATAGC
>NW_020672490.1:0-3502 GCF_002925995.2 Terrapene triunguis | reverse complement strand
GTCAGTGGGGCTCACCTGACTGAGGCCAGAAACCTTGGCGAACCAACAGACACAGGGTGTTACTAGCCTCCCCTCCCAAGTCCTTCTCCCTTTCCCTTGGGTCTCCCATCACCTGCACTGGGGGAGCCTTCAGCCTCAGGGCTCTCACACTCATCGGAGGTGCTGCTGGCCCCTAGGGAGTAGGTGGAGCTCCTGGTGCCAGAGCAGCGGTGACCAATCTCCTGCCCTGGACAGGCTGGGGGCCAGGGGGGGGATAGCTTCTCCTGGGCCCTGGCGATGGACTACTGGCTCCTCTGCTTCCTGGAGAGGAAGCCCCAGAGCCGCCTTGCCCGGCTCCCACCCTGTCCTGTCAGTGGTCACATGGCCTGGCGGAGGCCATGGATAAACTCTCCTAGAGCCGAGGGGGGTTTGGTACCTTGAAACCCCCACCCCTGATCCAGCTCCGTAGCACTAAGGGTCCCAATCCCGCTGCCCAGTGACACCCCCCAGATATCCTGGCTGTACCTCCCCTTGTGACAGCACACCTGGGCTGCTTCAGCACCAGAGTGGGATCTAAGCATCCGGGATGCATTTCCATCCTCTACGTCAATCCGTGTCCACTGGGCAAAGAGTCAGTGGACACGGGAGACCCCACTGCAGGCTCTGTTCCCCCAGCTGGGGGATGAGTCTGGAGATAGGGCACATTTCCCAGGGAGTGAGCTGGGCAAGCCAGACTCCTGGGATCAAAGCCTACAAATGATTACAGCGTGCCCAGCGGCCGCCCTGCAGACAGGTGATGGATGGGTGCCATTGATCAATGATGTCTCTCCTCCACATAAACAACAAGGAGTCTGGTGGCACCTTAAAGACTAACAGATTTATTTGGGCATAAGCTTTCGTGGGTGAAAACCTCACTTCTTCGGATGCACATGCCTCTCCTCCACATGCCTCCCAGGCACGGGGCAAGATGGAGCTGCCCGAGATTTCCAATGCCCAGCTATTACTTGGCCCTGTAGCTCTGATTGTTTCTCTCTCAGCACGGCCTCCATGACGCTCGTCAGCTGGTCAGCACACTCCCCCTTCTCCAGCAGACCCACCAGCAGGGTGAAGCTGAAGGGAATGAGGTCACGCGACGCCAGGTGCTTCGCGATGAGCTGCAGGGAAAGGCACAGACCGAGTGTGAGCAGTGAGCCCCAGCCCGGGGAGGTGGGTTTGCTCTTCGGGAAACGGGGACAGAGGCACTGGCAGCCTGTGCCCAGGGCTATGTGAGTGGGCATTGGAGCCCATACCCAGGAATTTCCATCTGCCGGCTCCTCATCGAGGGAAGGAGACAATAACCCCCTTTCCCATGGGCGTGTCTGTCTCTCCAGCCACAGTCTCTTTTACTCACCATAGCAACATGGGCAGGGCTCTCTCTGCAGCTGGCATCCTTCTGCGTCTTGCTCAGCATGGTCACCACCGCCCCTGTCTTGGTGTGCATGACGGCTGCACAAGAAACCAGCAGCGCTCAGGCAGAGCTCTCGGGGCCGGATTCTTTCCCCTCCCCAACCAGCCAGGTCAGAGGTGCCAAAGACGCAGACTCCGTCCGCAGCTGGGAACGCCCAGCTAGGGTGAGCTCTCAGCTGGCTCCTGGGCCAACTGCCCACCTATCACCCTGCTGTAGAAGGTGTGTTGGGACTGGGGTGGGATCAGGGGAGGTCCCAGATGGTCCCAGGCACCTGATGAAGGGCAGATGCCAGGTCAGCCCGGTAGGTACCAACCCACTTCTACTCTGTGTCCCTCTGGTCAGGGATGGGATGAAGGCGCCATGTTCTCTCTGCAGCCCTGCTCGCTAGGTAACGGCCGGGGCTGTGAGGGCTGAGAAGTGGCGACTGCTTCCACTCCATCTTACCTTTGCAAGGCGTGAAGAGCTAGTAGAGAGCCCGAGATGCCCAGTATCTGGTGGCCTCCTGAACATCGAAGGCCTGGCTTGTCAGCAGCCTGGCCACGTAGCCCTGCTCTGCCATGGGTTTCAGGTCCTAACGGGCCACCGAACAGAAAATCAGGGCATGGGTTGGGGCGAGCCCAGCTCTGTCTCTATCACCCGCCCCCCCGTGAGTGCTGTGGGGGGCAGCAGGGTCTGTGCTGCTCACCTCGGTGATGGCTTTGAAACGATAGAACATGAAGAGCCGGGCGCTGGCTCTCACAGCTCGGCTCCTCTCCTGGGCTCGGGGAGAACAGATCCACAGCTCCAAGTGCTGGGGAGCAGGGAGAAAGCCATCTCCCCTCCACATCCTCCTTCGTGCCCCAGGAATTCTAGGCACGGGACAAGATGGAGCTGCCCGAGATGTCCAATGCCCAGCCATTACTTGGCCCTGTAGCTCTGATTGTTTCTCTCTCAGCACCGCCTCCATGACGCCCACCAGCTGGTCAGCACACTCCCTCGTCTCCAGAAGACCCACCAGCAGGTTGAAGCTGAAGGGCATGAGGTCACGCGACGGCAGGTGCTTTGCGATGAGCTGCAGGAAAAGGGACAGGCTGAGTGTGAGCAGTGAGCCCAGGGCAGTTGTTGGAGAGACTGGAGCAGAGAGAAGAAGGGAAGTAAATAGCAAGGGAGGTGGGGTGCACGAGGCAGGTGCTGTTGGTATTCGGGGTCCCTTTACTCAGGTGATACTGATCCCCCTGCACATAGACATGGGTCTCACCTGGACCCCGGGTTGCCCTTCCCCAAAGAATTCTTCCTCCCACCTGGGCTCCCCAACACATGTACTGAGCGGGGTTCTGGAGGGAAGGCCTCCTTCCTCCCCCTCTGGAGGGGCCTCAGCAGCCCCCCAACACCCCGCTGGATCGCCAAGGGCTGAGCTGTTCATCCCCGCTCCGGCCAATCTCGGTTTCTGTGGCAGTGCGAGTCGTGGCCTGGCTGTGTGGCTGTCCCAAATCCATGCTTTGCTCCCTCTGCACCAAATGCTATTTAATGCTCTGGGCCAAATTCTCAGCTGGTGTAAACTGGGGGTAGGTTCTAGCTCCCTGTGCCAAGAAGCCAGGGTAATTCTGTACAGTCTCACAGACACTCACCTCTACAGCTGTCCTCCCTGCCAACCCCACTGCAGAGTTAACTGCGTAGCCAATTGTCACCAGCCCACTGGAAAATAAACCGAGGGGCTGGATTCGGCTGGACATGCAGCTCTCTGCATCGGGCCAGGGTCCAGCTATTCAGCAGGAGGGTGGCTGAGTTTCCCAGCCAAGGAGGCAGGTGGAAGCTGCAGCTTTGTCCATGCCTCACTAACCTCTGCCCGGATAGCGGAGCTTTCTGCCACCTCAGTCCCTCTCAGCTTCGCCAGGGCTGGGCGCTGAATCATGGTGCTAGCGATACAAGTGCTGATGGTCTCAGCCTCCTGTTCCTTAGACAGGCGAGGCTCAAATTTCCTGATTGGAAGGAAAGGACCAGACGGGGCCATTAGAGCGGAGACAGGTCCCGGCATGAGTCAGGTTGGGTTTGATGGCAGGAGGGACAGCTCCCTCCCTAAGCAGCAGAGCTCCAGGG
>NW_020672489.1:0-6563 GCF_002925995.2 Terrapene triunguis | reverse complement strand
AAGGCCTTTGGCAGGAACTCAGCCTATTGGGCAAAGATGATGAGGCGACTGTGACCTCACAGAGCTCCCTTGACAACAGCCAGGCAGCGCAGGGATGCGGGATAGGGGGAACCTCAGAGACTCATAAAAGAGACTAGCTAGAATTTCGGATACTTGTTTGTTTAAGACTGAGCAAATAAGGCACAACAAATTACTGATATGATTAATTTTGCTCCCTCCTCTCCTTTAATAGAATACAAGCAGTTTATGATTCTCCCGAATGAAGTAACAACAAGGAGTCTGGTGGCACCTTAAAGACTAAGAATATGAATGAAGTAGTTTTTCTAAAATCAAGGTGAATACCAATCAATGGCTTTTTCAAAACCAAAAACCCCCCAAAGGGATTTAAAAAAAAATTAAACTGGATTTTTGAAATGTAAATTTAAAAACAATTTTTTTTTTTTTTTTAACAAAGCTGTCAGGTATAAAATGTGAAACAATGACAAGCTATGTTAAGGCCTATAGTTGCTTTAGACTATTAAACTAATTATATTTAATAAATATATGAAGAAGTCCATGTTTGCTGCCAAGTTTCAGAGGATGTCAAACCACTGAACTGTCGGAAGTCATTGCCTAAGCACCTGAGGGTTCAGAAGTTGTTGAAATAGCCAGATTTTGGCAGCAATAGTCTCCTCTGCAGGTGCAGAAAGAATATTTTCTTCATATCAGTTGATGAAGCTACTTCATTCAAATTTAAGAAACTGATTGGGACCCTCCCGTCCAGCTGCCCTAACCCTGATGCTGATCGGGCCCAGAGCCGGGAGTCACAGATCCTCCTCTGGCTAGGTTACCCCCAGCTGTGGCTGTTCCCATCCCCCAGCAGAGGAGGTGGGAACATCCCCTCTTTCCTGGGTGGGGGGTTGATTTCACTCCAGGAACGTTACAATGGCTGTAGGGAGGGGATCACTGCGGGGGAGGGGGTCATGTCCATGGCAGTGCCAGCACCACGCTGGTGCTGCAAAGTGTACGACAGGCTCCTCTCTCCTGCCAGCAAACTGAAGCCGCCGCTTGCCCTGGAGCTGGAATCTCGCCTCCTGCGGGCTGTTCTCCACAGCATCTTCACCATGGGCACTGGGAACGACACCACACACATCCGGGTAGGTCCTGATCCTACTTCTTTGTCCCAGGAGCAGGAGCAGGCTCTGGTCCCTGCTCCCTCGCTTTGATGGAGCTGCTGAGAATAGGGGAGGGGTGAGCAGAGCTGGGAACAGGCCTGGGACAAACTGGCAGGGAGGGCCCCTTCCCTCCAGAGGGGATTGCGTTACCCCTCCATGGCTGATCGCAGACTTTCCTCCTCTCCTCATTCTCTGATCTCCTGCCTGGACTCTCCTGGGGATCCTACCTCCCACCCATTGCAGCTTGGCTGTTCCATAGTCTGCTGGGTATCAGGCCCTGCATAGAGAGCTGCTAAGAGCAAGGATTGAAGAGGCAGCAGGCATCTGGCCATGAACTCTTGCTAAGTGTCCCTGGAGTGATGTGAATGGGAGAGGCCAGGATGTGCCTTTTGAGTTTTGCCAGGGCTCCTGGAGAACCCTCCTAATTGTCCCCTGACTGGTGTAGCCCCATGTCCCATGACTGAAAGGTGCTCCCTCTTCTTGAAGGCTCTGCACAACAGCTATTTACAGAGCCTGGACACCATGCTCAGGGGCCTGCTGAAAGAGACCCCCACCTTGGACAAGCTGCAGCGCTTCTTGGAGGTGAGTAGAATGGGACGGTCTGGGGTGGAATTTCCTCTTAGCTCCGTGGGAGGGCTGCAAAGGAGAGACTAGAACAGCCATGTTTCCATTGTGACCTCCCTGCTTGGACCTAGCCGGCCACACTTTCCCAGAGCTGTCAGTGCAGGGGGAAGGAGCTGGGACTGTCAGCCCTCTGCACAGTTGCATTAAGCACTATCAGTGAGCACCAGGCCTGGCTGGGGACTGAGAGACTGAAACTCCTGTGAGATGCAGGATATGGGCCTCTGAGAAAAGTCTCTGGCTTCTCTCTAGGGAGACCCTGAGACAGAGGAGGAGCCTCAGGGAATCAGCTCTTCTGTCCTAGGGACACTGCAGTTCCTGTAGGGATTGTCCTCATGGCCGTTCAATTGATCCTACCAAGACCTTTGCAGCTGGGGTCTGGGGTCCAGGGCATGTGCCTTGATCCTGACGTGCTGTTCATGGATCAGGGGTTCAGAGCAAATAGACCAGCCCCAAGACTGAACATTGTCCCAGCCTGGAGAGACAATGAGCTTGTGCCCAGCAAGACGTGGGCAGTGTCATGAACCCCCTTTTCAAGCTCTGCGACCAGGGCTCAGCTATTCCACTCTGAGCACAAAGTCTCAGCCCCATGGGGAGGGGCAGAGGCTCGTTTGTAGAGCATGTACACCTGCCCATTGACCCTCCCCCGCCTCCTCTCCCACAGCACGTCCATTTCTGGCTCCACTCCAAAAAGACCCAGGAGAGAGCTAGGGCCATACAGAGCAGCGCTGCCCTGCTTGAATTTGCCACCTCCCTACCTGGATTTGACGTAAGTGACCTTTGACCCCAGCATCCTGCAGAGTCAGGGCCTGAGTCAAGTTCCTCATCCCCTGGCTAATTGTTCCCCCCTGCGTCCGTAAAGGACTGCGTTCCATAGGCCACTGGCTGGCAGATTTGTGCCTGGCCTCAGGGCCCTTTTTATTCTGGAGCAGCTAGGCAGCGAGTGCTCATAGAGGGCCCTTGCCCTGGTCCCTTTGCCCTAAGCTCCCTTGGGGGCAGAGAGAAAGAGGGCTCTCGCTCCTCTCCCCCAGCGCCTCCTACAGATGGATGGGAGTAGAGCTCTGGCCCAGGGGAGCTGGAGAGCTAAAAGGAGAATGTTGATGGAATCCCCTCTCCTCCTCCTTCCACCAGAGCTCCTCCGACTTCCCGAAGGCAGGCGACTTGTATTGTCTCTATGTATCTCACCCAGCCAACGACATCAGCCGGCAAGCCAGGGGTGGGATACATTGGCTGCACAGGCTCCTGCTGCAGAAGAGGGGTAAGAAACCCATCTGGGCAATGGGACCCCATGGAAACGAGCCTCTCGGAGACTAGCTCCAGCTGCCCATTGGGACGCCTATAGAACTAAGGCCTCCCTATTTAGGCTGCTTAAGTGCCCCATTCACCAGAGCTACTGTCCATGGCATCACGTTAAGGACTGGGGCATCCCTTGGGAAAAGGTGTCCACTTCCTCTCATCCCACGGCACTACTGCCCAAAGCTTCCCAACCCCTCAGCTGAAGGGGGAGAGGGTGGCTGAGGGGATTCTGGAGAGCGGAGCTGGATTCCCGCTGGGTTGGGAGGTAGAACAGCTCTCACGGGAGGACTGAGAGGACTGGGGGCAGGAGTTCATTCCACAATGGTGGGAGAGGGGTTGGAAGTTGCTAGAGAAGAGACAAGATTTTCGTCTTGGGGGTTGGGTTGGGGAATCTGTCCCTCAGACCTGGGGAGGAGTGGGGAGGAAATTTTGCTGGCTCTCCCTACCGTTAATACCCTTCGTTCTCGTGGGTGTCCGAGTCTCTGATTGATCCTTGTTCCCTTGCAGCAGGAGGACATTACAGCCAAGGTCATGGCCCAGCTATTTAACATCAGGTGCTTGAAGGGCCGCCCCTTCACATGACCAGGTACTGCTCTGTCTCACTGTGCCTGGCGGGGAAGGGCTGGGGGGAGCGGCCATAGAGTCCACAGCACTGAGAGAAACCAAGGCCAAGCACCTCATTCTCAACACCATGCCCCACCCTGACCCCTGGAGCTGGGGCCAGGCCAGATACTGGTTTGGAAGAATCAGGCTGTCCGGGCTGTGGGGATGGCCCAGAAATGAGAGCATCCGCAGAAATAAGGGTTATGCTCAATAGCCATTGCAGTCTGGGAGGGGTGGCCTGACATGAAGCCCCTCCCCTGTCGTCACTGCTCAGACCTTCCCATGGCCCGTATCCCCCCTGACGCAGCAAATGTCTGACCATCCCCCACCTGGGGCCCAATCCACCCACCTGGTATCTGAACCCTTCCCAGCCAGGAATGAAACTCCCCACTAGCACTCTGGGGCAGGGAAGGATCCTCCCCATCTGGCAGGTGGGAACTGAGACGTAGAAGAAGGGCTGTCATCCTGGTCACACAATCCTGGGTGTAGATCTGGGAAGTGGACTGGGTCCCAGCCTAGAGCCTTTCCCCCAGGGGCATCTTCACTTTCTGCCTTTTATTCTCCCCTCCGGCTAGGGGGTCTCTGAGTGGGAAATGAACGGGGAGGGTGATGGCATCCTGGATGGGAGCTCCCCTTGGCTTGGACCCCAGGGTCAGAGACATCTTTGTCATCCTGCTGTCCTTCTTTTATTCCTAGGAAGGAAGTCCCACGATGAGGGGTCTCTAGCGCTCCAGTAAGTCATCCTCATTCCCGCCTGCATGTACCGCCCTGCCCTGCCCTGCCCTCCGGTTTCTTTGCTGTTGACTCTGGTTTGACTCTTGGCTCCGGTCTCTGGCTATGACTTTGGCGTGACCCTTCTTGGCTCCAGATTTCGGTTATGAACCCTGGCTCAGTATTCTCCTTGCCTTTCTCTAGCCTCGCTCCAGGCCCTCCACCCACCGGCTCCAGTGGTGTCTCGAAGATAGCTGGGAGTGTTGGTAGCGTAGAGCCTGAGGAGAGAGTCCACATAGCCAGACAATCCAGCCGTTAGGTTGCCAATGCCTGAGATGATGGGGCTTTCAGGATTTCCAGGTTTATGGATCTTGGGTAGCAAATAGAAACTGGAGGGATTTGACAGCTTTATATGGCATAGTGTATGGATGTGGATGCTTAAGGGATATGAAACATCATGCTTCAGGACTTAAATGAATCTCTAAATATTAGAGATCAGGGCAAGATGTGGGGAATGGCTGATTATTCCACACCTGCCTATTGAAGGTTATGAAACCTTCTTTTGAAACATCTGGAACTAGCCAATGTCAGAGACAAGACACTAGATGGAGCTCAGGTCTGATCCAATCCGGCAATTTCTGTGTGTTTATTCAGTGTTTCATAAAAAGATCGGTGAATCCAAATGCTTCTGCAGACCAAATTCCTTCGAAAGAGAGAATCTGAACCAGAGGTCAGCTAGTTACATTATAGCAAATTTCTACTAAGCTATTTCCTACTCCCACTTTTAAAGGAAGTGCAGGATTGATGACCATAAATAAATTGTTAATGCTAAAAGAGCTCTCCTGCCTGTTCACAGATCTCAGACCCTAAAAATCATTATCTATCTATCTATCTATCTATCTGCAAGCAAAAATTGCTCTCAAAAGAGACTGTAGAATTCCCCTCTATAAAATTCAAGGAAAGATGGAGTAAAAAACATCAGAGAAAAGACTAATGTAAACTCATTCTACATAATGCTCAGTAGAGCACCTGAGCTGACTATATCAATGAAAGCCCATTCGATTCACAGAAATGATTTATTTTCTTTGGACTCAGCCTTTGTAGACATTGTCTCTGCCCGGCAAAGGAGTGATGTTCTAGAAAGTGTTAATGAATATGCATGCCAACATATGACACAACGAAACCTCCACATGGCACTCAGAGAAATAGCTAAGTCTTACAGTGTGCCTTTAAAACTCAGAGTTTCGACGTGTGTACCCATGGAAATGACCTCCAAGTTTAGAAGACTCCCCAGTGAGTCTGCATTATTTTGTGGTTATATTGTGCTGCTGTAATGGCCCTGAGTAGGTTTAACATCATTCTCATCATTGATTCCCAAGGGGCTGTAACAATGTGTTGGAGAGCATGACTTGGTCCCTGGCATGCAGCATCTGCTCCAGCAATGGTACCTGTCATGTTCCATCCTCTTTGCCGGAACAGGGTGCTACTTGCAATGTATTATGCTGGTTTTCCAATTTATTTGAATTCTGAGAGCATGACCTTGTTTCCGTGAAACTTCACAGCTGAATTAAATGTGATTTAGGGATGGTTCTGAACTGCGACCTTCTGACCAGATTGGAGTCTAGTCTCTAGCCATCCTTGCTGCTCCTTCCTTTCTCTGCAGCTACTGCAACTCTCTCAGCCACTTCCTCTTCTGCACCCTGCTAATCAGTAAATGAATCAGCTGATCCCTGTTCAGGTGGGCCTCCTTAGCCGCGAGGATTGGCTGAGCTCAGGCGTCCAGTCCTTATAATGCCAAGCCACCCCATGACGGGCTGTTTACAGGGACAGGCCATAAGCAAAAATCTAGTCCTTTTCTACATCACCTCCCTCCCTCTCTGTTTTACCAGTACAGCTAGCACCAATACCATGTGTGTTTCTTTCTCCCATTCCATTCTTCGTGTGTTTACATATTGCTCCTTCTGCATAGACCATCCTCACCATACAAGTTCCCCAATCCACCACCCTTTCTTTAATAATAATAATAATTCATAATAAATGAATGACTATTCATTAAAAGAAAGAAAGAAATTCCTATTTCTTACATATCCTGCTTTCTTTGTATGTGTCAGTCTTCCTTAGATCATAGGGTCTTTGTATTAGGGAGTGTTCTTACTTTTTCTGTCTTGTAAAGCACAC
>NW_020672488.1:0-4691 GCF_002925995.2 Terrapene triunguis | reverse complement strand
GGGTTTCCATGCATCTGAACTGGCTCTGCAATTCTCAGTCCTGGATTATGCGGGGTTCTCCGGCAAAGGCCGGCGGGAGGAGATGGGGATTGCCAGACAATCAGAGATGTGGGTATTACCGGTTTGCACCGCAAGAGCAAATACCTCCACACTATGACGCCGACCAGCCACACCAGCAGTAACAGGACAAGCACAACTGTACATCCTATGATGGCCGCGGGTGCCCCGGGGACTGAAAAGGAGAAAGGAGGGTTATTGGATCAACCCTGCAGCAGATTTTTGAACCCCTTTTGCTGATGGATGGCAGCTGGGTAAGAACCACACAGTGAGGCTGCCTGGAGATGGATCATGACACGTGGTGCTAAGATGCAGCCACCTCTGGGGCAGGGCAGGTGGGTAACAGCCGCACTGCAACGCCGCACGGGGATGGCTCGCTCAGCACTGAGATGCAGTTGTCTCTGGGAAAAGGCAGCAGGATAATAGCCATACAGGGAAGGCTCAGCCAGGGCTGAGATGCAGCCACCTCTGGGGTGGGGTGGGGCAGGGCAGCTGGGTAACAGCCACACAGCAGAACCACATGGGGATGGCTCACTTGGTGCTGAGATGCAGCCACTTCTGGGACACAGAGGTGGCTGGACACCAGGAAGGTGGAAGGGTTGACCAAACCTGGTTATTAGGAGGCAGGGGTGGAATAGGAGGCTGGGGCTCATGAGGTGGGCAGGGCAAAGTAGGGGGGACGAGGCTCCAGGAGGCCATGGGGGGAGTATCAGGGGCTGCGAGGGAGGAGGCTCTCACCAGCCCTCACTGCTTACATTGAACTTCGACCGATTCCCTCGCAGAGAGGCTCAGATACCCCCAGCCGGGGCCGGAGACCCAGACCCCACACGTGTAGCTCCCTCCGTCAGAGACGGCTGCATTGTCAACACGTAAATCCTGCCCGGCTTCTGACAGCCACACGTCCTCGTGGGACCAGACGTACCCGGTGATGGGCCGCAGGGCAGCAGTCTGGCAGTGCAGGGTAAAACTGTTGCCTTCCCTTAGCGCTGTCTTCCCTGCCAACCACCAAACCTCGACTCTGGGCACGTTGGGGGAGACTGAGGGTGAGAGTCGGGTGAGATTTTGTGAGCGGGGCCTCGGCCCTCCCCGTCCATCCCACATGGGAGAATATTTGCTAAAACTAGATGACTTTTTGAGCTGTGGAAAGAACCCAGGAGTCCTGATTGCCAGCCCCCACTGCTCTCACTCACTAAATCCCCCTCCCCTCCCAGAACTGCGGAAAGAACCCAGAAGTCCTGGCACCATCTCCACCACTGTAACCCACTAGCCCATCCCCCTCCCCGAACTGCAGATAGAACCCAGGCATCCTGGCTCCCAGCGCCCCCTATTCTAACCATGCCATGTCTAGCAGCAGAGCTCACCTGTCCTCAGGGGATGGGATTGGTCGGAGTCACACTCATCCCTGTATCCATCCACCTGGCATCTCAGCGCCGCGCCGGGGTTCAACTGGGACGGGGATATTCGCAGCTCAGTCGCCCCAGGCCTACCCGGGGTTTGCCCTGGGCTACACTGCGCGCCATCTCGGTCGTACCAGGAGGGGCGATGGGGGCAGTCGGTCCCCACGGAGCAGGTGAGGTTGGGTCCCGGTTCCATTCGGCGCCCCAGGGAGGGCTGACACTGATCGTCTGTGAGGAGAGGAGGGGTCAGGAGTTATTGAACTCTGCTGGGGCCCTGGGGCTGGCAGCGCTCCCAGGGCCCGCGGTCTGGCTGCACAGCGGGGAGCAGTCCCCAGGGGGCGGGCGCGGCCCAGCCTGGGAGCTCGGCTGGCCGGGGCAATGAGGGCTCGTGGCAATGGGGGAGAGCAGCAAAAGTTGGCCTGAGACACGGCGAGCTCTGGGTCTGGCGCTGTCAGTCTCAGCTGCTCTTCAGCACAGGCCAAGGGTTAGACAGAGTGACGGGGACGCGGGTCTGACAACACAGCCTAGGAGTCTGACCCACAAGTCCCCCCTGCTCTAACCACTCCCCCCCACTTCCCCTAGAGCTGGGGAGAGAACCCAGGAGTCCTGGCTCCCAGCTCTAACCACTAACCCCGCCCCCCACACACACATGCTTCCCCTAGAGCTAACCGCTTGGATTTCAAAGCAAGGCAGAAATGTATGTGTGTGTGCGTGTGTGTGTGTGCTCGAGCGCTGGCGTGTGGTGCCCTCTCTGAGGTTATTCAAGGTCCCTGTATTGAACTGGGGCTGCTGGATGGAACCTGGTTACCGGAGACACGGAGCCGCTGTCCTCGGGAACTCGTCCAGCTGTAATTCCTGCCATCACGCACTATGTGGAACCGGATGTAGTAGGTGCCCTGATCGCTGGGGCGCAGCCCCGCCACCCGCAGGGAGCAGTTGTGCTGCAGGTCCCCCAGGTAGCGGGCGCGCCCCTTAAAGGCAGCGTGGACACGAGCCTCGTCCGAGTGATACACTGTTTGATTCCCCTCCCATGTCCAGTTCACGGCACTGACCGTCCGCCCTGCTGGGTAGGTGAAGGAGCAGGGGATGGTCACGCAGGAGCCGGCCCATCTAGCAAGCGGCCCTGGTGCGAATGTCACGCCCCACTCCTGGGCGTAGGCGCCTGCTGGGGACAGAAATTGGGGATCAGACCCGGCGCCCGGCCCCAGTGAGTTGGGATTTTGGAGAGCTCCCCTCCCCCGCAACATCAGCCCGTCCCCTGCCCAGCAATTAATCACCACAGCCCCCGAATATCTCCTGTCCCCCCGAGTTCTCCCATCAGTCCAGGCTGATCCCCTCCCCCGCATCTCCCCAGCCACCCTCAGTTCATTCCATCCTCAGCATCCCATTAGTTCACCCCCCCCCTCAGTTCAGCCCTCCAAATCCACTCAGCTCAGCTCCCCCGGCCACCCCCTTCAGCCCAGCCCCCCTCAATTCAGCCTACAACCCCCAGCCCCCTCAGTTCAGTCCCCTCATCCCTCCTCACTTTAACCCCTCTCAGTTCAGCCCCCCAAATCCGCCCTCAGTTCAGCTACCCGCCATAGCTGGGTGTCTGGCACTCACGCTGGAGGCCCTGACCACAGGACGAGCCCCACCGGCGAGGGGTCAGGCACTGCCCGTGCACAAGGAGCCGGGTGCGGATGCGGGCAGCCGGGCCGGAGCTGGGCGGACAGGCAGGGCAGGGAGCAGAGCTCTCCAAGCCGGCCCAGGAGACGCCCCGACTCGCCAGGGCAGCGAGAAGCCCGGGGGCAGGACGTGGCGCAGGGAAAATGGCAGCCCGGGGGATGAGAGCGGCTGAGGGCCTCGCTGCTCAGCCCAGGGTGGCCGGGGCTAGACCAGGCTGACTCTGCCCTGAGAACCAGGCGTGTTCTCCACCGGGGGGAAACCAGCAGCGAGGACCCGGCCGCTCGGGGTCAGATTCAAGGGCAGACGCCCCCTAGGCTTGAACTGGAGCCGCTGGCGCGAGTGGCTGGGACGTCCCTGCGATGGAACCCGGTTCCGAGCCCCCTCCTGGCAGTGTAGACGCACTCCCAGGGCTGGGAAACGGTCCCCACCGGCCCCCTGGGCGGCAGCGCGGCGCGTCTGTGTGAATTACTCACCGCTCAGAAGGCAAAAGACAGCGACCAGCACCAAGGCCATCTCCGTCCAGGACAGAGCACTCAGCCGGCCTGGGAGGGGAAAGGGGCCGGGAATGAGTCACCTAAGGCTTGGAGACTGGCCGGATGGAGCCATTTCATTTCCATTCCCGCGTGGTTTGTGGGCCGTGTATGCAGGGGTCACCCCTCGGAGGTGCAATGCAGCCACCTCTGGAGAGGGACATGTGGCTGTTTGGCAGCTCACAGCAATGCAAAGGACGGTTTTAGGACAGGAGAGGAGGAAGGTTCCTGTGTGGAGCTGACACATGCGGGGAGATTCAGGGAGGCAGAAGGGAATAAACATGGTTTATTTAATAAACCCCAGGGGGTCATCCTGACCCCTTGTGATAGAGCCATGTGGGGGAAGAGTATCAGAGGCACAGAGGGGCAGGTTCGGGGTTCAGTGTCTCAGCTGGGAACAGCAAAGCCCCAGAAGCAGAGATCAGCCCTGACTGAGAGGGGAGAGCCCCCTACAGAGTCCCCTGGCCCATCCTGCAGCTCCGCACTCCCTAGCGTTTCCTCTGCCGCTTCATCTCCGATAGCTGGATTGTTTATCGGGCTGTGACCACAGCCTGGGTAGAGCCAGTGTCTGATGTTACCCAACCGCTCTGAGAACGTTCTCTCTGGGTAATGGTGCAACTGGCCAGCAAGGGTCTGAGGGCCCGGGTGTGTCTGATAATACATTTCCCTTTGCAGAGCTGGGACTAGAACCCAGGAGTCCTGGCTCCCAGCCCCCAGCTCTAATCCAAATACCAGGCTCCCTCTTTGGACAGTAGCTCCATCTGACGTGTTCTCCCCCTAGGACCTCAGGTCCCTTCACAATCTGCCCAGCTGTTGAGCATTTCAACCAGCAGTGAAATGCAGCCTGCTCTGGGGTGGGGAACGGCAGCCATGTAACAGTGCAGGATGATGTTGCCCCGCCATGTTCGGTCCCCGTATCTTACACCACAAGCTCGTCAGGCAGGGACTGGTTCTCGCGCCGTGTTTGGGAAGTACCCTGTATATTTACAGTGCTAGCACAGGCTGCTGTGGTCTAGTGGCTAGAACAGAGCCTGGGACCCAG
>NW_020672487.1:0-5222 GCF_002925995.2 Terrapene triunguis | reverse complement strand
CAGCAGGGTTCAATGGCTCCTCACCCCTCCTCTCCTCACAGCCCATCAGTGCCAGCCCTCCCTGGGGCACCGAACGGAACCGGGACCCTTCCTCACCTGCTCCGTGGGGGCCGCCTGCCCCCATCACCCCTCCTGGTACGACCGAGATGGCGCGCGGCGGAGCCCAGAGCAAACCCCGGGCAGGGCTGGGGCGACCGAGCTGCGAATATCCCTGTCCCAGCTGGACCCCGGCGCGGTGCTGAGATGCCAGGTGGATGGATACAGGGATGAGTGTGACTCTGACCAATCCCAGCCCTTGGGGACAGGTGAGCTCTGCTGCTAGACATGGCATGGGTAGAGCAGGGGGAGCTGGAAACCAGGATGTCTGGGTTCTATCCCTGACATGGGGGGAAGAGTGGGGACTAGTGGTTAGAGCGGGGGAGCAGGGAGTCAGGATTCCTGGCATCTATCCCCAGGAGCGGGGTGCTCTAGTGGGTTAAAGTGGGGGAGACTCGGTGCCAGGACTGCTGGGTTCCTTCCCCAGCTCTGGGAGGGGATTGGGGTCTAGTGGGTGAGAGCAGTGGCAGCTGGGAATCTGGAGTCCTGGGTTCTTTCCCCAGCTCAAAAAGTCATCTGGCTCTAGCAAATATTGTTGCCCCGTGGGACTGGACAGGGAGGGACCTGCCCCTTCGTTCAGTCCCGGGGTCCTACTGATGAACTCTCATCTGACTCTCGCCCTCATTCGCCCCCAAGTTGCCCAGGATCGAGGTTTTGTGGCTAGCAGGGAAGGCAGCGCTAAGGGACGGCGATGGTTTTACCCTGCGCTGCCAGGCTGCTGCCCTGCGGCCCGTCGCTGGGTACGTCTGGTCCCGTGGGGACGTGTGGCTGCCAGAAGCCAGGAAGGATTTACGTGTTGACAAGGCAGCCGTCTCTGACGGAGGGAGCTACATGTGCGGGGTCTGGGTCTCCGGCCCCGGCTGGGGGTATCTGAGCCTCTCTGCGAGGGAATCGGTCGAAGTTCAGCGTAAGCAGCGAGGGCTGGTGAGAGCCTCCTCCCCCGCAGCCCCCAATGCTCCCCACACGGCCTCCTGGAGCAGCCCTGTGTGCTCCCGCCGCATCACTCCTGCTTCACCCTCACTGCTTCGTCCCCGCCCACCTCGTCCCCCCTGCTTCGCCCCACCCACCTCAGCGGTCCCGGCGTCAAATTCCGTCCCTGCCTCCTAATCACCACATTTGGTCAACCCCAGTGCTGCTGGCTCTGGGCTGGGCTCCTCTGCATCACTCCTGCGGCTGGGCCCGGCAGCGACAAATTCAGTTTGTATCCCCCACCCCACACCTGCCCTGAGCCCCCAGCCCCCTCCAGGCCAGGCCCTGCCCATCCCCCCACCTGACCCAGGGTCTCATTCCCCACTGGGCCAGACCCTGCCCCTCCTTGTGTCCCCAGACCTTTGTGGGGAAGCCTCTACCCCCTCCCCTGCCCCAGATCCCCAGTCCCGTATGGACCAGGTCCTTTCATCTCGTCACCTGCCCCAGGCCCCCAGCTCTCTCTGGGCCAGGCCTTGTCCCACCCACCCCCCACCAGCTTTGAGCTCCCAGATCCTTCTGGGGGACCCCTCCCCCTTATCCCCATGCCACACTGCCTGTTCTGGCCCCCTGGAGCCACATGGGCCAGGCCCTGCCCCTCACCCCATGCCCTGGATCCCTTCCCCCGTCTGGGCCAGGTCTCCCTGTGACAGTGCTGCCCATGGGAGCCAGCTGAGGTTACTTAATCAAGGTGAACTGCAAACAAAACAGGGCAGACAAACCCCAAACGCTGGTGGTTATTCCAATACTTAGATTTACCAACCAGCACAAAACAGCTTCTATAGTACCTCACTGGTTACTCAGAAGATTAAACAATGCAGTTCCCTTAAAGTGCCCAGTCTCAGGCCTCCGTCCAGACACACCTGTCAGATATGATGATGATTACTGAAAATCTTATCTCATCATATAAAAGAAAAGCTTCTTCCAATCCCAAAGGATCAGCCACATACCCAGGTTCAATTATAACTTAGATCTTACCCAAAATATATGCTTAGAGCCAATTTTTATTAACTAAGCTAAAATTTATTAAAAAAGAAAAGAAAGAGAGTGTTGGTTAAAAGATCAATATACAGACAGACTTGAATTCAATTCTTGAGGTTCAGGTACATAGCAGAGATGAGCTTGTAGTTGCCAAAAGTCCTTTTAGAAATAGTTCATAGGTTATAGTCCAATGTCCATATTCAGGGTGGCTCCAGTCAGTGACTGGGGATCTCAATCCTTATGGCTTAAGGTTCCTCCCTCTTGAAACCCAAAGCAGATCTGAGATGAAGTAGGATCATGTCCTTATACATTTCCAGCAGCCTTTCGGCCTGAGAAAACAATAGGCCTAACTCTCCTTCTTCCAAACATCCTGGCAATTAGCACAGGGTAATTTATCCATTAAACAGTTCAGATACAGGTTACCACAACCTTCGAAGAGACATAGAGACAATAATACTATTTCACTCAAGTATCATTATAAATGTTAATATTCCTTTTTGATCTTTGAATTAAAACTATAGCAATAGACGAGACTTGTTTGCTTACATCACAAGCCCTGAGCAAACATCTACCCTTTTACCTCTAACAATGCAGACTTGCATTTCAAAGCTCTATTCATTTACCTATCTTCCTAACCCATCTCTACAGTTCAGCCATGGGTCAGGTCAGTCTGTGAGTTAATTTCTGGCCCTGTCATCCTTCAATGATATATTATATTACACTCATAACGTCACACACCCCCACTCTGTCTCTCTCCGTTCACGCCCCCTGTCTCCCTCTCGCCCCCCAGACGCCTCCACAGGTGTCCGCGTTACGGCAGTGCCGGGCACCAGCCCGCAGGAAGGGGAATCGGTGACACTAACGTGCAGTTACACCAACAGCCAACCCGCCCCCAACTCCTACTCCTGGTACCAGGGTGACCGGCAGCTGAAGGGATCCCGGCGAGAAATGGTGTTGAAGAGCATCGCGGTGGAGCAGGCTGGGGAGTATTGCTGTGAAGCCGACAATGGGATCGGCCAGTCCCTGTCCCCCCGATCACCATCACTGTCCGGTGTAAGTGCCGGGGATGTGTGAAAAGAAACCTCCAGGGTGGGGGAGGGGCTGGGGTTGGGCCTTTGTGCCGTAGGCCCAGCGCGGGAGGGTCGTTGTGGTGATCACGGTGGATCACGAGCTCACCAGGAGCTTCCAGCGCTGCGGTGGCCAGCAGGGCTAGCGCGATCCCGGGGTGCATGAACAGGGCAATCTGGAATTGAGCAGAGAGGAGATTTTCCCCCTGGATCTGGCCCTGGTGCGAATACGGCCGGGGTCCTGTGCCCATTTCTGGGGCCCGCACTCCCAGGAGGTGCTGATCAGCTGGGGAGGGGTCAGAGAAGAGCCAGGAGAAGGAGTCAGGGGTTGGAAAACCTGCCCTATGGTGAGAGACTCCAGGACTCCGTCTGTTTAGCTGAACCAAGGGAAGGGGAAGGGGGGACGTGAGCCCCATCTGGAAGATCCTACGCGGAGAAGAGAATGTTGATCATGGGCCCGGCGGCCGAGCAGACCGAGATCCAGGGGCTGGAAGCTGAAGCTAGACAAATTCAGACTGGCAATAAGGTGCAAATGTTGAGCAGGGAGGAGAATTTGCCATTGAAACAACGATCTCGGGTTCTGGTGGGTTCTCCATCCTGGGAAATGTTTAAATCACACTGAGATGTTTTGCTAAAGGATCTGCTCTCATTCCAACAGGAAGGAATTCAGGGGCGTCCTGGGGCCTGTGTTACCCAGCTGGTCCTTCTGGCCTTAGATTCTATGGATCATCCTTCCCTGTGCCCATCACTGCCTTTGCCAGAGATCTCGGGGAGGCTGACTGTGATTCCTCCAGCCCTTTAATCAAACTGGCAGGGGCTGGACTACATCTCCCATGATGCACCACAGCCAGGGATTCCAATGCAGCGCCTCTCCCCGCACCAAGAGCAGAGCAGGTGGCTCATCGTAAGAGATGTAGTTCAGCCAGACAGCTCGGCCGACAGAGGAGACTGAGAACGTGAGGCACAGGAACTGCAAGTCCCATGATGCACCACACTGAAGGACTCCTATGACACACCTGGAATCATGGGATTTTGTGAGATCTTGGTTTTCATTTAAAGATCCAAAATTTCTAATAGAACTGGCCAGGAAAGGAACTTTTTTCCCAGTGGGAAAGCTCCACGTTTCATAAAAATATCAAAAACCAAAATAGTTCAATTGAAAATGGTCTGATGGGGAGTTGTAGTTTGGGTGCCTTGTGCTCCCATTCTCTTCTGTGGGCCAGGATCCATAGCCGGACTACATCTCTCATGATGCACCTTGGCTAGCATTCCTTTGATACACACCTTACCCTCACTAAAATGGGAGATGGTGGTGCATCGGGGGGATGTAATCTGGTGGGGGTGCTGGGGGGGGAGGGCTTTGCGTCCAAGTATCAGGTCTGCTGTCTCCAAAGCCACAGGTTCAAATCCTGCCAGATTCATTTTGCTCCTGCAGCAGATCAGTGGAACTGGCTGAGGTTGATGCGGCGTGGGGAGGATACAATCCCATGCTACAGCTCCCAAGACTCAGTGATTTGCTCTCAATTCACTTTCTGCCAGCTGTTGTGTTAGGTCCTACGTCTTTCCTCCACCCTAGAGCTGTCCGCACCTTATCACTTGGGAGCTGCCGCAACCCAGAAGTGGCTGCATCTCAGCACCAGGTGAGCCATCACCATGTGGTGCTGCTGTGTGGCTGTCACCCTGCTGCCCTCCCCCGGATATGGCTGCATCTAAGCACCAAAGTTACCCATCCCTCTGAAGTGGCACTGTGCGGCTGTTTCCCAGCTGCCCCACCCCAGAGGTGGCTGCATCTTAGCACCACATGTCATGGTCCATCCCCCACAGCCTCAGTGTGTGGTTCTTACCCAGGTGCCATCCATCAGCAAAAGGGGTTTAAAAATCTGCTGCAGGGTTGATCCAATAACCCTCCTTTCTCCTTTCCGGTCACACCCTCCCCCTTTCCCCCCCATTTGGGCACCCATGTACATCATAGGACCTTCAGTTGTGCTTGTCCTATTACTGCTGATGGGGCTGGTCGGCATCATAGCTTGGAGGTATTTGTGCTTTGCAAACCGGTAATATCCACGTCTCTGATCGTCTGGCAATCCCCATCTCCTCCCGCCTGGCCTTTGC
>NW_020672486.1:0-1762 GCF_002925995.2 Terrapene triunguis | reverse complement strand
GCCCTTTGTGCCCAGTGCAATGAATAAACTTGGATCTGGGTCTGTTGTGGCTTCTTGGCTCTGTTCTTCCCCTGACTGCAGGTCTCTGGTACCTAGGGCCAGAGCATGGGCAGGGGGCACAACTCTGCCTCTCTCCTATTTACTCCATAGAGGCCTCTGTCCCAAATCGGTTGGGCTGCCCCCACTGGTGACTTTCCAGATCCCTACAGGGGTCCAGACACTGAACCCACCTGGGTGCTCTGAGCTTCCTGGGGTCTCAGCAGGCTGCAGCGCTGGTTTCTCCTATGGCCTTTGGGGCACATTTCCTGGGCACTGACTCTGTCTGTTACCCCTTCACAGAAACGGAGCCCCGCGGCCCACCTGCCTTAGGCCCCCAGGCCCAGCACTGACCCCCAAGTAGCCCTGTAGCTTAAATCCCTCCTTCTCCCAGAACTCCCCCTGAAGGCGTGGGCCGGCTGGGTTCCCTCTTCCAGGGGCCGGGTGGTCAGTGTAGCACGGAGCGAACAGACACCGCGGGCAGGGTTCTAGCCCCGTTGCTCTTCACTTAAGAGAGCCCAGATCATAAAGGAAACAACCATCCCACACCGCAATGCTGCTCATGAGCTCACCTGTCCCTTGGGTGTCCTTCGGGGTCTGTCTGGGTTCAGGTTGCAGGGTCCCCCTCACCACGTTGGGGTTCTGCAGCAACTGAGGTGGTCGCTCTGGGCAGCCCCTCCTCTTTAGCTGGTGAAAATGTACAAAGACACAAAATAGATCAGCCCCGGCCCTTTGTAACCTTCCAGCCCTGCTGTCACCTGCCTCAGCCGCCCCCGGTGATCCCAGACCTTGAGCAGGTGCCTTTGTGGCCAGGCCACCCCCTCCCCAGACAAACCCCTGGGAGCCAGTCTCTTGGCTAGGGTGTTTGTAATAGAACAGAGGATCATCCCAAGTTAACGACCCTCAGGATTTGGCCCATTTGCACATGAAGGTATCTGATTTAGGCCAGTTAGGATCTGGGCCTCTGGAAAGACGCCGTGTCTGGGTTTAGAGACATTGGCTGAGGTCTTTCAATCAAGAGGGGACGTTATGAATGGTATTACGGTAGCACCCAGGAGCCCCAGTCATGCGCCAAGACCCCATTACGCCAGGTGCTGTACAGACCTCAGCGAAGCATGTAACCAAAAGGAGCCCAGCCCCAGAGAGCCCATGTGGGCCAGCAGCATTCATGCCGGGCCAGCACAGGCTCTGCCCTGACACAGCTCAGAAGCCACCTGCCCCAGTAGAGCACGCTGGGTGGTGCTGGGACAGGCTGCGCTCTGTACAGGAGCTGAGGGAGGGCTGTTGGCCTTGGTGTACAGAGGGGAACTGAGGCCCAGCTCCACGGCGGCACTGGAGGGTGGTGACGCTGGGCGTTGTACGGCCTAGACCTTCGCTGGAATAATGAGTCAGGCGCCCAGACTGCCCCCTTGATGGATGGGGGAGAGAGGTGCTTGAGAATGGGAGTAACAAGAGCCAGCGAGCTAGGCGGGAGCCAGCCAATGGGAAATGCCGAGGAGAAGGCTGTGTGCTAAGCCCCGCCCCTCTCCCGGAGGTCAGGGCTCCAGGCTGGGGCAGGTGTTTGGGGTGCAGGAGGGGGTGAGGGCTCCAGCTGGGGGTGCAGGCTCTGGGGTGGGGCCAGGGATGAGGGGTTTGGGATACAGGAGGGTGCTCCAAGTTTTGGTGGGGCTCTGGGTTGAGGCAGGCAGTTGGGGTGCAGGAGGCTGCTCCCCTTGTGCCAAAGAGT
>NW_020672485.1:0-2204 GCF_002925995.2 Terrapene triunguis | reverse complement strand
GTCCCCTTAATAAAATTGCCCCATTTTAACCAGGTGACCGTGAATGATATCACTCTCCTGAGGATAACAAAGAGAGATAAGGAATGGATGTTGTCTGCATGCCAGCAAACACCGGGACCATACGCTGCCATGCTTTGTTATGCAATGATTCCAGACTACGTGCTACTGGCCTGGCGTGGTAAAGTGTCCTACCATGGCGGACGGGATAAGGCAGCCCTCCCCAGAAACCTTTTGCAAAGGCTTTGGGAGTACATGAAGGAGAGCTTTCTGGAGATGTCCCTGGAGGATTTCCGCTCCATCCCCATACACGTTAACAGACTTTTCCAGTAGCTGTACTGGCCGCGATTGCCAGGGCAAATTAATCATTAATCATTAAACACGCTTGTTTTTAAACCATGTGTAATTTTTGCAAATGTACACTCACCAGAGGTCCCCTGTGTGCCCTCAGGGTCTTGGGTCAGTTCGGGGGTTACTGTTTCCAGGTCCAGGGTGACAAACATATCCTGGCTGTTGGAGTAACTGGTTTCTCCGCTTCCTTGCTGCTGTGAGCTATCTATGTTCTCTCCATCCTCATCTTCCTCGTCCGCCGAACCCGCTTCCCCGTTTGCAGAGAGGGACTCATAGAACACGCTTGGGCTAGTGGTGGCTGCACGCCCTAGAATGGCATGCAGCTCCGCGTAGTAGCGGCATGTTTGCGGCTCTGCCCCGGACCTTCCGTTTGCGTCTCTGACTTTGTGGTAGGCTTGCCTTAGCTCCTTAATTTTCACGCGGCACTGCCGCGCGTCCCTGTTATGGCCTCTGTCCTTCATGGCCTTGGAGATCTTTTCTAATGTTTTGCCGTTTCTTTTACTGTTTCGGAGTTCGGCGAGCACTGCTTCATCTCCCCAGATGGCGATCAGATCCTGTACCTCCCGTTCGGTCCAGGCTGGAGCTCTTCTGCGATCCTGGGACTGGGACTGGGACTCCATCATGGTTACCTGTGCTGATGGGCTCTGCATGGTCACCTGTGCTCTCCACGCTGAGCAAACAGGAAATGAAATTCAAACGTTCGCGGGGCTTTTCCTGTCTACCTGGCCAGTGCATCTGAGATGAGAGTGCTGTCCAGAGCGGTCACAATGAAGCACTGTGGGATAGCTCCCGGAGGCCAGTAATGTCGAATTCCGTCCACACTAACCCAATTCCGACCCCCTAAGGTCGATTTTATCGCTAATCCCCTTGTCGAGGTGGTGTTAGGAAACCGGTTTAAAGGGCCCTTTAAGTCGACAGAAAGGGCTTCGTAGTGTAAACGTGTCCAGGCTTAAGTCGATTTAACGTGGCTAAAGTCGACCTAAACTCGTAGTGTAGACCAGGCCTAGGACTAGATCTTGAGCTAGTGTAAGTTGTAACTCCACTGCAGTCTCTGGAACTATACCACTTTATGTCAGCCAGAGATCTGTCCCACATTGTAATGAAACAACCACACATGTGAACGTGAGCATTTAAACATTCCAGCAACAGCTTACATTAGCATTTTATAGGGGCAATCACCTCTCCAAACCATACTGCTGTGTCTCCGTAATAGCTCATGATTAGAGTAGATCTGATGTCCACTCTTTCCCTGATGGCCCTGGTATATCCACTACTTGGAATGTTTAAATACAATCTTTTGCAGCCAAAGACCAGTATAGCCTCTGTATGTGAACTGTCTAGTCATATATTTTTCTAGATAGATAGGGTTGAAATGTATGATTTTTATTAATATCATATCAATAATGTATTTGTTCTTGGGCAACTCTAGAATATTTGTTCATAGTATCCTTTTTCTCTGAGCTGCTCCAGCACAGCTTGTCTTTCAGAATTACCCTCGGCATTTGTTCTGGAGACAAATCTATTGTTTCAGTATTTGGGGATATTTTACAAATGTAACAGCTTATTAAAAGTGTCACCTTTCATTCTCCACCTTAGTTTTAGGGTGAGTTTTACTCCTTTAGTTCTATTTTGAAGCTTTTCCAGTCCCTTCTTATAGTTGATCCTTTATTTTTTTCCATATGTAATCAAACTTTTGGCTCCATAGTTTCCTAGTGGTACACATGACCTGAATTTTCAAGAGTGACCAGTGATTTTACATGCCTCTGTTTTTAGGTGCCCCAACTTCAGACAACTTATAGAGGCCTACTTTTCAGAGAGCAGGTGCTCAGCATTTTAAGTTGTCTCAAGCTGGTCAC
>NW_020672484.1:0-2459 GCF_002925995.2 Terrapene triunguis | reverse complement strand
CAGGAGTGAGGAGTTTTAAGATGAAAGAGAGGTCCAGAGTGTATTGTACATGTCCTACCATATGGAGTTAAGAACAAACTAATCATCAAAAACACGGAGGGAAAAAATACATCAATTGAAGGGGTTACACACAGTTTGTTTCATAACTAATTAGATTTACAGGAACAAAGGACCTGTCTAGTCCTCTACAAAACTGTATAAAAACACTCATGACTCAGAAGTCTTCAAACCACTTTTTTAACTTATTCTCTTCCATGAATTGGGTAAGTCCTATTCGACTCACTCTCTCTTTAATCTTTGAGATGATGTGTTAGCATGTCAGTGATAGTTTTAATTTAGGACTGACCCTTGCACATACACTCCTTGATTCTTAACAGCGTTAAGGGTTTTGTTTGGTTCTTTCTCAATATCTTTTAGTCCATTATAAAGTTGCAGGAATTTTTTTCTTCGGTTTAGAAGCTAAGGCTCGAATTTTCAGAGCAAGACATGCATTTGTAACACTAGATCTTATTGATTTCAGTTGGAACTTGGGCTTTCAAATCCCATAGGTAGCTCTGAAAATTCTCACCCCCAATTTTTAATTTAGGGTTTAGGAAGAAATTTCTACTCCCCTTTATTTCAAATTCAGATATATGTTACATTATACTATTGGTCTTATGGTTAAAATTTCTCCTCCATTCGTTATCTTTTCATATCATGAAAGGCTTCCATATTGTTAGGCCAAAACTGTCTGCCAGTTTTGGACATCTCCACTGTTCCTGCACAACTCAGTAAAGCTTGTGGCCTGTTATCAAGAAATATTGAGCACAGAAAGCTCCCGTTAGCTTTAATAGGAGTTTTCAGTAGTCAGTAATCCAGAAAAATGGGCCTGGAGCCTCTCCTGTCAAGCATCTAAAATTAATGGCTCGTTTGGAAAGACATTTTCTTAGATGTTTCCAGAACTAAGACCGTTGTTATATTTGCTGATTTAGCCCAGGTCCAATTGTGTTACAGCGTGAGTTGACCATGAAACGCTATCACTGGAATTCAAATGATCAGAGTTTGCTAGGCCTTCCAATTTAACAATAAATAAAGAAAAATTAAGTAGATATTTTAGAGAGGAAGACTGGCAATATTAGGGCATTTGTTCTCAATGAAGTTTGTGATTTGCTAGTGAAAGACTCATTCCTTAATGGGAAAGGTTTCTTCCTCAGCAGTTCAGGACTATAATGCTGCAGCTTTAAATTGGTATTGATCCTCGAGTATCTCAAAGGAGAGACATGAGTTGGGACATGTCTCTTGGTGATGTGGACAGAATGGTGCTTGCAGAAAATAGAGGAAATGAGGAAAAGAGGGAATAGAGACTGGGATGGATTTACAGCATTTGTTCTAGTTTCAAGGATATAAACTCTTGTGCTTCAGGGTATCATCCAATAATGAAGGTTAGATCTAATTGATGGGACAAGTGACCCTATACCTCTGTTCTCCTGGGTTACTTGCAACTCCCAGTAAAGCGTCTGGTTCTGACCGCTGATAGAGAGAAGCCTGATCATCTATAGAAATGTTTCTGTTCTTCCGTTCCAAAGAGGAGTCCATAGGTATGGTGTGATATTGAAGAGTAGAGCTGTATTGCCCTTAAATAAAACCTGTGCACAGATGGATATGTCTCTCCTCACCAGCTAAATATTATGACATGTTCTTGGTCTGGATAATTTTTTCCTTTTGTGTTATCCAATCAAAAATTTGATTATTGGAAAATATTCATCTTCTGGGAGCTGAAGGGCACAAAAATGTTGATGACATGTGTAGATGAATGTATGATGGAGTTGTGCTGGTCTACACTAGCTCACATTCAATCCCTTAACTTTAAAATATATAAACAAGAGAAAACAAAGCTACACTCAAAAAAATCAAAGAGCCTCCATTTGAGGGGGAGGGAGCTCAGAATGACGAACGGAGTACTGGAATGACCTCTGAGACCTTGACATGCATTTTTAAAGTGAATATTGGAACATCTAATTGCAGTAAAAAGTTATTACTACTGTACTATAATAATACAGTACGTCTCTTTGGCCTTATAAAGTGTTTGTGAAGTGCTTTCAAATTATAATTATACCTGTTTTACACAGAGGTGAACAGAGGCATATTAAGATCAAGGTCAAGGTCAGACAGGGAGAGATTGGCAGAGTCAGAAATATCCCCCAATAATTGGGACTACTCATGCCAAACACTAACCTCAATCTCTTGAACCCTCCTGGACACTTACCAGTCATGGCTTCCAAATCTGTCACTAACCCTGAAAGTGACTCTTAGAGAGGCTCATTCTGTTTTTTTTTAATCTTCATTTGATAATTGTTTAGAATTGGTGCCACAAGTGGAGGTCCAATTTTAGGTCAATTTTGAATCCCTGTAAGGAGAAATTCTCCCCTTGGCAGAGGGCCATCACAAAGGCCCATGCTCCACTACAGTCCCTGCTGAGT
>NW_020672483.1:0-1661 GCF_002925995.2 Terrapene triunguis | reverse complement strand
CACCAGTCAATTTGCTGGGGTTATAGTTAGGCTTTATTTTATAGCATATCTTGGAATTAATGGGCACTTTGTGTGTAATTCTTTAAGTGGATTCAGTGTATAATCTTCACCTCAATGTGCTTCTGTGTCTCTGCATATAAAAGAGGGATAACAACAGTTATGCTACGTGTGAGGCTTCCTTTGAATTTCAAGGCATTGCAAAAACACTCATTACTCTTTTATAAGTGCAAAGTGTTTTATTATTATAATATTGAGGGTGTCCTCTTTGTGTTAGATGCCCAGCCCTGAGTGCTTGAGTCACCTCAAAAAAGGCACAGCAAGGTCTCTCATGTCCCTCCCTACTCAGGCCATGATATACAGCCTCATAATTTGGGTATTAAAATTTCATTAATGATAGTTTTACACTAATAATCACAAACAATGAGGAAAACATTTACATTCATTGAAGTTGTTATGAATGCAACAAGATTGGTTTCGTAGCTAATAAGGTCCTCATCAGAAGAAAAGGGCATCTCACGTCCTTTCTAAATCATATGAAAGCACCTGCAACTTAGAACTTTTCAGATCACTTATCTAGCGTTATTCGTCTTGGTGAACTTGGTAAGTCTGATTTGACTCACACAGTTGGCGGTGGAGGTGCAGAGTATGCACAGAAAGATACACTCCACACTAGGTTTTCTCTAACCTAGGCTGGGTAAAGTGTCTTCCTTCAAATTGAAGTTGATGGAGTTGTGCTGGTCTACACTAGGTCACATTCAATCCCTAAACTTTAAAATATATATACAAGAGAAAACAAAGCTACATTCAAAAAAATCAAAGAGCCTCCATTTGAGTGGGAGTTAGCTCAGAATGACGAATGGAGTACTGGAATGACATCTGAGACCTTGACATGCCTTTTTAAAGTGAATATTGGAACATCTAATTGCAGTAAAAAGTTATTACTACTATAATAATATAGTACGTCACTTTCGCCATATAAAGTGTTTGTGAAGTGCTTTCAAATTATAATTATACCTGTTTTACACAGAGGTGAAAGGAGATATGTTAAGTTCAAGGTCAGACAGGGCATGATTGATGGAGTCAGAAAAAGCCCCCAATAGTTGGGACTACTCATGACAAACACAAATTCAATCTCTTGAACCCTACTTGATATTTATCAATCATGGCTTCCAAATCTGTCACTAACCCTGTAAGTAACTCTTAGAGAGGCTCATTCTGGGTTTTTAAAAATACTCTTTTGATAATTGTTTTGAATTGGTGCCACAAGTGGAGGTCCAATTTTAGGTTAATTTTGAATCCCTGTAAGGAGAAATTCTCCCCTTGGTAGAGGGCCATCACAAAGGCCCATGCTCCACTACAGTCCCTGCTGAGTCCTAGTTTGAAAGTTTCAAGTTGGACTCTAAATGTCCATAGGCATCGTACTATCCCCCTGCCAAAGGGGGAATTTCAGATACAAGGTCCTGACAAGAAACATACTGAAGGCAATGGAATGAATCCCATTGATTACAAAGGGAACAGGATCTGACCCAATGTACAAAAATGCCTCCCTCCTTCCTACCGGGTACAAAATGCACTGCCCAATGCCCCTAACCATGACCAGCATAAATGGGAAATACCAAACCAGATTCCTGTTCATGACAGACAGTTGTACTGCTGACACA
>NW_020672482.1:0-1708 GCF_002925995.2 Terrapene triunguis | reverse complement strand
TGGCTGTTATTGGCTCACAGCTAGGTGGACCCGATATTTCGGTAACAGTTTCTGGCGACTCCGCCGGGACTCTCCTAGCTCGGACATTGGACTCCGGACGGCTGCGGCGAACTGAGAACGGCGCCAACGGGGTGTTTTGCCCCTTTTCTCTGCTTCACCGCAGCCCTGGGGTTCGTACTCCGATAAGGTGAGTCCTAATAGGATAAGGAGACACTATCTGGTTTTGGTTTGGTTTGGTTTTGGTTTTGGTTAACCGGTTAATGAATTTCTGTCTTATACATTGGGCGTTAGGTGTGTGAACGGAACTGAGCCTCTCATTCGTAATTCCTCAGAGTGGAAGCCATCGCGTGCGATGAAGCTCTGAGGTCGAATTGGGATCCTTCTGTCCCGTCCCCTGTAGCGGTCAGTATTAGTAGAAATTCCTGTAATAGGATCCTATTAGACCATAATTCCCTCTGTTCTCTGTGTAATTCTCTGTTAGAGTGTCAGCAGGCAGATGGGTGGGTCTCTGGTAAAACCCTCAAAGGATAGTCCTTTGGATTATATGTTAAGCAAATGGCCCTTACCCGGTGTTCAAAAAGGGATGTCAAGGAAGCGTTTTTTACAACTTTGCACCCAGGATTGGCCAGCCCTGGGGACTGCATGGCCCGAGTATGGCTCCTTTGATATTCCTACCCATTTAACCCCCTTACGCCTGACATTGGAAAACCAAGCGCCGGGGCAAATGGACTATTGGTTTTTGTGGGACGATGAGGCCCATCGTCGCATGAAGAAGGTACAGATTCAAGCCCCTCTATTCCCGAAAGCTTCTGCCCCTCGTGAGGCTGATTATTCAAGCGAATCAGCTAGTGGAGCCACCAGCAGTGGGTACACTACCTCCCTGTCTGTTCCCAGCCTTAGTCCGTCCCATACAAGGAAGGGGGCACTCTATGGGGACGAGGTAATTAATATCCAAGCACCCCTCCGGACCATCCCAGTCCCTACAACGGATGGGAATGTTGTAGACCGTTATGTTCATGTCCCCTTTACCACTGCTGACCTTATGAACTGGCAAACCACTACGCCTCGCCTTAGGGACGACCCGGACGTCGTTCACAGGCGATTCCGTGCCATTTTCCAGTCTCATAATCCTGATTGGCAAGACGTGGGCCAACTTTTAGATTGTTTATTGCGCATGGAAGAGAAAGAGCGGGTACTAAGGGGGGCCCGGGAGGCTGCAGAGGCTGCCAATGACGGTCGCAATTTTATAAGGCTCGCCAATCCGCCCCATTGGAACCCGAATGATTTGACCCAACAAGCAGATCTGAAGAAATTCCTAGACTATATTTTGACAGGCATAAAACAAGCAGGAGAAAGAACTTTAGATTGGACAAAGGTTCATAATACTGTGCAAGGGAAAGAAGAACACCCTTCTGACTTTTATGAGAGACTTTATAAAGCATTTTGTATCCATACTAATATAGATCCCAAGGCCATGGACACACAGTCCACGGTCAGGCTTATTTTTATTTCCCAGTCAGCCCCGGACATCAAGAAGCGGTTGCAGCAGCTCGAGGGTGCTGAAGGAAAATCCCTGGAAGAACTGGTAAGCATGGCCACCCGAGTATATCATACAAGGGAAAAAGTTCAAGAGACCAAACAGGTGAGGATGCTAGCAGCCCTTGTAAACACTGGAAATGAACAACAGGGAGGGCGGCAGGGACCCCCC
>NW_020672481.1:0-1327 GCF_002925995.2 Terrapene triunguis | reverse complement strand
CACAACAAAAAGGAGGTCCCTGCCCCCATCCCTCTCATTAGAGCTGCCATCAATCAGCCCAGACAATAATATTCCTTACCCATGGTATTTGCCATGTCACACTCCTATTGAGAGGAATCAGAGGAATGGGCCAAGGTCAGAGTGCTGTGGGAATCCTTTGGAAAGTGGAAGGGGGAGAAGGACCCACCAAAAGGCTTTGATAACCAAAAGAAATGGTGCAGGAACAATGAGAGTGGCAGGAAAACCAGGACAGCATGGAGTGTGCAAATGAACAATGAGCTCTCTATCAAGTTTTTAGGCAAGCGCTAAGTGAGCATCATCATATTTGCATCTGTGAATAGCAGAATTATAGAAATTAAGATCATCTTCACACTGTACATTTCATTTTTATTCAAGTGGAAATTTGAACCCAAAATTCTAGACTTTTAGAATCCAAGTTCTTCCAATTTACCTGAGGCAGTACCAGCTACTTCTGCTCCTTTGGGGGGGACAGTTGTGGGTTTGTCCTGGGTAATTATGTCTAAGGCAAAAAGAAGAGGGAAAAGCAGTTATGAACATTACATCAGTCTCCCATCACCAGCTGGCCACTCAGAGTCAGGAGCTTGCCAAACTAATGTTTAGGAAACTGCATCTTTAGAGACAAGACAGACTTATCCCACTTACACGTTGTCACTGCGAGAGCCCATGTACTATCAGTTGGGCTACCCTGCAGACTGCTGCTGGGATCCCATTCCTATATTCTAGGGGAAGCCCAAAGCAACCCCTACATTGAGCTGCCTACCACTTTCCTTTACAAAAGTTCTCTACAGTTCCGTGGTTTGCAGTAGGGATGTGAAAGCTCAATGTGGTGCCTCTTGCTGCCACCATGAACTGCCCAAATCTGTCATTTCCCTTCAGTTTTACTCATCAAAACTTCCTAGAGGGACTTATAAAACCCCTGAACATGCTGTTCTCACTGAGCATTCGCTGCAAGGTGTTGCCATGTGCAACTCAGAATTATGCATCTCCATCCCTCACATCAAAATATCTTTTGGCCTAGGAGAAGGTGCCCCATGTTGGGAACCACGAGATGAGGAGTTCAACTCTCATTATTTCTACTGACTGGTGTTAACGATCCTGTGCCCTTTGAAACCCAAGTTATCACTGAGCAACCCATCCTCCCTGAGTGAAAGTTACACTATCTAGGAAGAGGACCCAGATCTCTAATATGGCAGACCCAAGTCTCATCCACTTAGCCTAACAGAAAGAATTTGCCAAATCTAAATACTTGGTTACGCATTGTGTACAATGAGGCTATTCGTGCATATATAATCCATTGTCTTAGTGT
>NW_020672480.1:0-4352 GCF_002925995.2 Terrapene triunguis | reverse complement strand
AGGGGTGGGGGTTGTGGTTTCTGGCCCCCGTGAGCAGGGGAGGGAGGCATAAATGTAGATCCTGAGTTGTTAAAGAAACAGCCAATAAAACCGGCGGGTGGGATCTACTGCACCCCATGGACGGTGCTTCCTGCAGTAAGTGACTGGGGAGCAGTAAAACCAAGGGGGATTGACAGGGACCAGGCATGCTGAAGAGTCGGAGAGAGACGGTTTCAGGGGGTGATTAACCCCTGGGAGTGTGTGACCAGAGAGAAGGACTTTTCCAGTAACAGGGTCCCCCGGGGGATCGCAGCAAGCTGTCCCAGGGGCGGAGGAATCTGCAGCTCAACCCTGGTGGAGAGGTGGTGATCTGAAGAAGGGCTGGCACACTAGGGGTCTCCCTGGAACGGTGGAAAGCGGAGCACACAGGCCGGCGAGTGGCCAGCAGGAGGATGTATGCTAAACACCTTAAGAGCGACCTGGTGGAGCTGTGCAGGCAGAGGTGGCTGCGCGTTGGGAGGTCCACCAAAGAACAGCTCATTGCCCAGCTGGAGGAGAGGGACCGCTTGGATGAATCGAGCCCTGTCCCTGAGGGAAGCCGCCCGGCGGATGCAGCGTGGGCCCCGGAGCCTGACATGGCTGGGAGGGGGTAGACTGCTGCCAAGGACATCCCGAGACCCTGCCTACCTATGCCTCGGAGAGGGATTGGGGGAAGCCCAGCAAATACCAAGGGCACCCCGAACCCGGCAGCCAGCAGGGGATCGTCGCAGCGGAGCTCCCCGTCCCTGGAACGGAGGCGGCTGGAATATGACAGGGAGCTGAGACTGAAAGAGCTCGAGTTAAGGGAGCAAGAACTGAAGCAGGAGCGGGAAGAGAAGGAGAAACAACGTCAGCATGAGCTGGAACTGGCCAGGCTGAGGAGCAGCGAGCCCCCGGCTGCGGTGAGTGAGGGGGGACCCAAGACTGCAAAGAGCTTTGATAAGTGCTTCCTGGCCCCGCGTAAGGAGGGGGAGGACATGGATACCTTCCTGACGGCCTTTGAGAATACCTGCGAGCTGCTCCAGGTTGACCCTGCAGACAGGCTCCAGTTTCTCATCCCCTCACTGGACTCCACAGCCAGGGAGGTGTACAGCTGACTGAAAGGGGCAGAGACAGGGGACTACGAACTGTTCAAAAAGGCCCTGCTCCGTGAGTTTGGGCTGACCCCTGAGATGTAGCGGAAAAGGTTCCGGAGTCAGCGTAAAACCCGTGAGGTCACATACCAACAACTAGCCAAACGGGCGCAGGGGTATGCCCGCAAGTGGACAGCTGGGGCCCAAACTATAGAGGACCTGCTTGACCTATTTGTACTGGAGCACGTGTATGAGCAGTGCCCATCCGACCTGAGGCGATGGTTTATGGACCAAAAGCCAGAGAACCCGCAGCACGCAGGCCAGCTGGCCGACGAGTTTGTGAACAGTCGGGCAGGGGATAACGGGGAGGAGTCCCAAAAGAACAGTCCCACCACAACGCAGAAAGACGGTCACCGTGGGACCTCCCAGCGGGGAAATATGGAGAACCCCCACCAAAGGGAAACATCCAGCCTCAGGGCCATCCGACCCGCTCGAGGGGACCCATGGGACATGGGCTGCTATCACTGTGGCCAAGGAGGCCACATAAGGGCCCAGTGCCTCAGGCTCAGGGACAGACTGAGCGGATCCAACCCACAGAGGGTTGACTGGGTAGAGACCCAGCCGGGCGAGAGGCAGCGTTCTCAGGAAAGGGGGGCTGGCAGCATACCACCTGCTAAGGAGGGAGGAGAGCTCCAGGCCGGCTCCTCTGAGGGACTGGATGCTCCAGACTCAGGGTTTTTGGATTACAGGGTAGGTGCGGGGTGGTCCCTGTGGAGCAAGTACCTTGTTCCCCTGGAGGTAGATGGAAGGAAGGTCAATGGATACTGGGATACGCTGGCCCGGCCCGAGGTAGTGGCCCCAGATCGGGTGGTGTCCGACACCTACCTGACCCTGACGGGGGTGGGTGGGACCCCAGTCAAAGTGCCCGTGGCGAGGGTACACCTGAAGTGGGGGGCCAAGGAGGGCCCCAAGGACGTGGGGGTACACCCATATTTGCCCACTGAGGTGTTGATGGGGGGGACCTGGAGGACTGGCCAAGCAACCCCCAGAATGCACTGGTTGTGACCCGCAGTCAGAGCCGGCGAGGGGCACTGCGCCCTGGCCTGGGGGAGGGTGCCTTGCCTGAGGCGCAGGACCCTAACCTGGTGGGGAGGGAACACCCAGGGATACGGCTCAGGGAGGCTGCGGCTTCAGACCCAGCCGGCGAGAGAGAGCAGGTGGCCATCCCTGTCCCAGCTGCTGAGTTCCAGGCCGAGTTGCAGAAAGATCCCTCCTTGCGGAAGATAAGGGACCTGGCCGACCTCAGTGCGGTACAGACCATGGGGAGAGGTGACCGGAAAAGGTTCCTATGGGAGAAGGGGTTCCTGTACCGAGAATGGGCTCCCCCAGGGAAAATGGAGTCAGGGGGGATCAGGAGGCAGCTGATGGTACCCCAGAAGTATCGCCGCCAGCTGCTGTGCCAGGCCCATGACATTCCCCTCTCAGGGCACCAGGGAACCTGGCGTACCCAGCAGAGGCTGCTACGGAGCTTTTACTGGCCTGGGGTCTTTGTTACTGTCCAACAGTACTGCCGATCCTGTGACCCCTGTCAGAGGGGGAGGAAGGCCCGGGACAAGGGGAAAGTGGCCTTAGGACCCTTGCCCAGCATAGAGGAGCCTTTCCAGAGGGTGGCCAAGGTAAAAAGGGGGGCTCTGAACCAAGAGAGCCCGAATTACAGCCTTCCAGACTGGAATGCTGGGAGAGGACCCCAGCCCAGTTGGAACCGCAGGGGTATTGGGGTGGGAAAAGGGCACAGGCCGCATAAGGCTTCCCACATGAGAACTACGAGTGCCATCGAGCACACCCGACCTAAGGGGGGGCGTGAAACTGGAAGGACCTGGTGTAATTCTCACCAAGGAAGGGAGGGATGCTGGGGCATCCATGGGAACAGGGGTAGGTTCGAACTTCCCCAGGTCACTGGCTGAAGTGACCCCGCTCAATTCGGTCTCGAAGAGGGGAGAGATGTGACGAACTGGGACTGTTCTTAATGAGGTCTTTGAATGCTGAGTGGGGAGTGTGGCTAGGATGGTCTGCATTGGGGGATGGGAGACTGACCGAAGGAGAATACCTGAGCATGTAACATGAGAACCCAGGAAGGGGTTAGAGGTCAGGAAACGGAACAAAGGCTGTGGGAGCGAAGGCTGGAGAGGAGTTTGAGAGCTGGCTGGTGGTATGGCTGGGAGGCAGACGGGGTCTGACCTCCCAAGGGGGCTGTGGTGCCCTGGGACCCCAAGATGCACCTAATTGGGGGGGATCCTGTTATCTGTGCCTGCAAGACCTGTCTTGTACTGTGTTCCTGTCATCTAAATAAACCTTCTGCTTTACTGGCTAGCTGAGAGTCATGGTGAATCGCAGGAAGCCAGGGGTGCAGGGCTCTGTGTCCCCCCACACTCCGTGACATGGGGTAGCTGGGCTCTGCAGGCAGGAGGAGATAGGCCATGAGACACAGACCCCGGCATGGTCACTGCACCCCGTCCCCACAGCCCGGCCCCGGTGACGAAGCCGATACAGGAGAGAGTCTCCTGGATGCTTTTCCCCTGAATCCAAGACCAAGAGAGCTGGGCTAGCGACACAAGAGACACGGGCCACGGTGTGCATCCATCTGAAGGAGCCCATGGAGGGGTGGCTGGGGCAGGGGAAGGAGAGGCCAAGGCTACCTAGAGGCCAATTGCATTTTATCTCAGTCAGCCGGGGAAGGAGAAATCAGTTCAGTGGGGAATGATCACAAGTGAATCAGAGTTCGCTGGTGTAGCAGGAACTGCTGTGTAGGGTCACACTGGGAACTCTTGCTAACCTTGACCGAACAGTAACTACCATTGGCTGAATTAAACCCACTTCAAGGACAACAATTTACATTCATAGAGCACCAGGATCTGGAGTTCGAACGTACAAGGCACTAGGCCAGAACCCCACCGCTCTACGGTCCCTTCGCGGCTTCTCTGTTTTCAGCCTCGGCACGCCCCGAGTTCGGAGGACAATGTTTTAGGAGGCTTCGTTATATCTTGATTGAACCATCTTCTTGTGATGTCATTGTTTGCTGTTCTGAGTTCCAGCTCAGTTAACTACAGCTATTCCTCCATGCCACAGGTCGGCTTCTCGACTGAACAACCATCGTTCCGCTGCTTTCTGGCGTACGCTCAGTCCCTTCCCTCTCTGGCAATTTCTCTCTTCCTGTCGCTGCACCTGAAGGTGCTGGTGTTTTACTTTCGCTACAGCCACTTC
>NW_020672479.1:0-1559 GCF_002925995.2 Terrapene triunguis | reverse complement strand
TTGAGTGATGTGGGGAGCACCCTGCACTCACTGCTCTTATTTGATTTGATTTGATTAATAAAGGTTTAAAATTTAGTCACTTGGTGTGCTCCTTCATCTCTTCCCCTTAGATCCTGTGGCCTCAGCCTGATCACCTGATGCCCCAGGCAGATTGGTAACAGAAATCTGTGACACCGCTCTTGTGTGGAACTTTCCTGACTTATGCACCACCATGGTGGAATCGGCTAGCAAAAGGATCAGAGTCCTCGCTCCCACTCCCTTTACACAGAGGCCTGCCTCACCACAAGAAATCTAATTCTTTTTTGAGCCCTCTTATAGACTTGGACTTCAAAACATCCTCTGGCAAGGAGTTCCACAGGTTGACTGTGTGTTGTGTGAAGAAATACTTTCTTTTATTTATTTTAAACCTGCTGATAACAAGAAAAAAGATCAGAACATGCAAAGCACCTTATTTGTGTTTCTATTCTCTTTAGGTTCAGTAAAGAAAAGAGACGACTGTGCATAATAGAGAGATTTACCAGAATTATATTATAGAAAAAGATTAACAAATAATAAAAGAACATTTAACATATTTAACTTCCCATGTCCAAGTCTTTATACTAAACATGGTAATATTCATTAAAACACCACTTGGAATCAATAAGAGATTCATCTCAAGTTAAACAGTACACCCCTAGTAGTTCTCACAGGAGTGGGGAGCTCACAAAGTCCAGCTAGTTCCGAAAACCTAAGATTCACCTGGACACGATGGCAATGGATAAAGGCTGCCTCTTCCAGCCGTTCCTCTGCATCCCACCCAATGAACAACCCCTGCCAGAGCGTGAGACCATTTCCCTCTTGGTGTGATGGAGAGACTGTGAGTACAGCAGGGAAATAAGGACTCCTGGGTTCTGTCTGTCATTGTGTCTATCATTCTGTGTGTGACCTTGGCCAGCACATATCTCCCCGTGCCTCAGTTTACCTATGTGTATACTGGGGATATTTTCATAATGACTTTCATTTGCTAGCCATTTTGAAGATCTTTCACTGAAGGGTACTGCACAGTTGGATGATAGTGAGGAGATTTAGTGCTCATGTCTCCCCTTTGTCACCTTTCTCCAGTTCTGTTTGTCTCCTATCTACCTATTAACCCTGGCCATTTACAGGGTACCAGAGCCTGTGGAAATCTAGGTATGAATCCTTTTTTTCTTTCTAATCAACTATAATTTATAAATATACACAAATACTCAGAGCAGCCAATTCCTCTCTGACTTAGCACAGAGCCCAGGAGTTCTCATCTCCCTTTGGGAAGGTCCCTTAATTACTGTTTACTTCTAAAGCTGGATAATTAGCACAGAAGTGGAGACATGCTTGTCTACAAACTGTTTACATTCAGATGCTCTCTTCTTCTGTAGAGGCTGAGCAAACCCCACTGGGAATACACAGAGCTATATTATAAACTGTACACCCTCTGTCGGAACTTGGCATGAGATGTTGCTGAAAATTCTGGGTTGAGAGAGGTGTGGGACACGACTACCTGAGGGGGATTCCCAGGGAGGACACTTCCATCTCAGAATTCA
>NW_020672478.1:0-1837 GCF_002925995.2 Terrapene triunguis | reverse complement strand
TCCCAAATTCGAATTATCTAAATTCGGATTAATCCCGTAGTGTAGACGTACCCTTAGTTAGAACAGGAGTCAGGACTGTTGGCTTCTCTTTCTGGCTCTGTCACCGCATTGCTGTGTGACACCTTGGGTAGGTTCAATGGGAATAGTGTCAATTCTCTAACTCCAGGCAGCAGTGAGCCTGGGGGAGATAAGGGATGTTCAAGCCGTCTGCGAAGGAGAACGGGATGTTTCCAGGTGTTGAACGTCAAGAATTCTAAACTTTGCTAAAATGGCTAGTCTAGAGAAACAAGAAATAGTTGGGGCCAAACTTGAACCATTGTCTTTTTTAAAGCCCATTCAGAGATGTGAGTCCCAGAGAGCCATAGAGAGGGGGAGCAACTTGCCCGAAGTCCCACAGATCAATAGGCAGCAATGGAACCAGGAGTGACACTCCCTCTGAAAGGCAGGGGGAGCGGACATGAGGGCCTGGTTGCAATTGCCAGCTGTGGGAGGGAGTGTGCAGCAGTGGTTAGTGAAGGGGTCCATCCATGGCTCTGACACTCGGTGTGACCCTGAGCCGGTAGCTGAGGCCCATTTGCCATCAGAAGGGTTGGGGTCCCATCGCTACATCCCAGGGGGGTTGGGAGGCTCCAGGAAGGTGTGTAAAGTGCTGGGGTGTCAGGATCCTGGAGTCGCTGTCACCTCCGCACTAGGGCAGTGTTCTGCACCCCGCTGCCGCTGGCTGAGTTTCTCCGTCCCTTGGCAATAAGACAGACTCTTGTTTTCACAGCCAGTCGATCGCCCAGTGTCCTCACCCTGCTTGCTGGCTGGGCAGGGTAACTCCTCAGGTCACCACCCTCTCCAGCCTGCCTTGGGCTTGGGGAGTGAGGAGGAGGGCGAGGGACATCTGCTGACCCTGAACATCCTCCATCCATCGCTCCATCACCTAGAGGAAGTGAGTGGCATTAGGGTTCCTCGGTGGCTTCTCCTGTCTGTCTGGGGAGAGGCAGAAACAGGGGGAGAGAACATCTCCAAAGGGGGATTTCATTTGCAAAAAGCCCCCAAGAGCCCCTCACTCTCAGACTGGGCAGGGGCTTCTTCAGAGCCGTCTCCAGTGTGTTTGGAAAGGTTCCAGCAATGGGGCTCCCAGCCCTTCCCTTCTGGGACACTGTTACCCAGGCTGAGAGTCTCTGAGCTGGGCCAGACCCTGTGAGCTGCTGTGCATGGAAATCAATGGGGAATGAGGAGGGCCCCAGTCTTCCTGTGCCTAGGGTCTTTGAGACTTTGATGTGGGGAATGGTTTACCAGGAGAAGTCCGGACTCCTGGGTTCTGTTCCTTCTCTAGCCTGGGCGGGGGAGTGTGGCCTGGGACGATGGGAGGGGGCTGCTTGTCCAGAGTAACCGATGGTCTTTGGGACTGACCCCATTGCTCTAAAAGGATGAGACTTCCTGGATGTTGCAGCAGCAGGGATGACGAGGGGGAATGCTGGAAGGAGATCATGCAATGAACTCCTGCCAGTGTGTGTAGCTTGCACTCCCTGCACTCCCGTGGGGAGAGAAGGGGCTGCTCTGGTTGGAGCAGGGATAAGGAGGGACCAAAAAGGCCCATGAGTAAAAGGCTGCCTTGACCCCAGACTCACACCTGCTCCCCGCTCGGTTCCAGGATGGCCAGGCTCCTGAGGATGTTCAGGAAGAAGGCTCTGCAGGTGGCCACAGATGAAGCTGCTCTCAAGGTCATCCGAGAGCAGCTCCAGTGTAGAGAAAAGGTACAAATGTTCCCCACCTGGGCTGGAACCAAGATTGTCCTGTCCCTTCCCAGCATCCCCACCCCTTACCGAGGGTCTTGTCCCTGATGATC
>NW_020672477.1:0-1063 GCF_002925995.2 Terrapene triunguis | reverse complement strand
CTTCTGTTAGTCTCAAAGGTGCCACAGGACCCTCTGTTGCTTTTTACAGATTCAGACTAACACGGCTACCCCTCTGATACAGTATTAAATAGTGTTACAGTAAGAGACAGCATTAGAATGTTAACCATAGTCCTTTAGTTCCAAGGTCGTTTTTCTTGCCTTTGCTCTCATGAACTGAAGCGCAGCATTAGGGAGATCCAAAGATTGGCCAATGGCATTTTCAAGTGCTAAAATAGCTAGCGATGTCGGTGTCTCATTGGCCATCATCGATTGAAGATATGGTTTAATTAGCCGGAGTTTCAAGGTGAGGTTGGCTCTGTCCACCGCCTTCTGTTGCGCTGCTGGGTACCAAGTCCCTGGCGGCCAATATGTGAAGCTGGGAGAAGAGAGTGGGGTGGCAAGTGGCGGCAGGAATTTTGCCACCAGGGTCTAGCTGCCCAACTTCCTCCTCGTACCACTGGGCCCCCGTCGCCTTCAGGTAACCCAGGAACTAAGGCAGGAATAGAGCAAGGAAGCAAGTAAAGCTGAGCAAGGAAGGCAAAAGTTAATCTTGCCTTCATGGGCCGCTCACAATGACGTCCTTTTTCTGTGCCTCAGTTGACAAAAACATCCCAGACAGAAAAACAGTAGGCTAAAAGGAAACCAAGCAGCTCAGCTGGGTGTGTGCTAGACTAAAGGTCCCTGGTTCAATCCCAGGCTTTAGCATGCTTCTTTTATCCCCCTTTGTGCAGGGATGGGATGTTTTCTGAAAGTGCAGCAGTGCCTTTAACTGCCACAAGTCCCTCATTTCAGGCTATGCAGCAGGAAAAGACAGCATGGGCTTCTGCACCAAGTTGGCCCACCTGACCTTTCATTCTTCTCTTGCACTTTGTTAGGAAGGGGAAGAAAAAAAAAAGAAAAAGAAGCTCTCCTTCAAGCGAGAATCACAAGGGTGACGTAAGGATGACTTCCTGAGCACTGGCTCCAGTCCTCTGCTCTACCAGCTGACCCATCGAAGGGCTGCCACCACTTTCTCTAGGTTCGCCCATTGGTGTGTGCCAGGGCGAGCGCCAGCCAAGTGGAT
>NW_020672476.1:0-1014 GCF_002925995.2 Terrapene triunguis | reverse complement strand
GAGGTCCCTTCCAGTCCTAGAATCTATGAATCTATGAATCTATGAATACACAACCTAACAAGGAAAGAAAAGTCTTCTGCTGCCACTATCTGATGGTGTATGAAGGGGTGGGAAGAATCCCACAGGTTCTAAATTGATGGAACTAGCCCTGTCTCCCATTCTTTCATGTTAAGATGATGTGCCAGTTGTCATGTCCAGTCCTGCCTGTCTCAAGAAACATGACCTGAGGCCAATCAGTAAACCTGCCCTGTCGTTAGATTAGCCCAGTACTAATGGGCCTACTGCTGCTCCCATTGAAGACACATGTGTTGACTTCAAATGGAGCAAGATTGGGCCCGGTGTTTGTTAATGGAAGCCTACTATTTGAAAGCCCAGTCTTACAATGGAAATTCTGTCATTGACTACTGGGAGCAGGACTAGGTCTTTGTTTCCCTAATTAAGGCCTTATTCCCAGTAGGAACATCTTCAACTCCACTTGAACTTGGAACACCTTGCAGCAGAGCTCCTCGCAAGACTGAACTACGTAGGCCTGGCTCATCCCAATTAACAAGACTCCTGGCAAAAGAAGGGGTGGCTGGACAAGACTCTAATCTCTCTCTTAACTCCGGAGCATTTTGAACTCCAAATGAATTTGCCAATTACCATTTGGATATCTCCTAATGCTTTATCTCTGCTCAAGGCAATCAGTGGACAGAACGGAGCGAGCTGTGTTTGAGCAGAACATTTATCTTGATAACATTCAGTGTGCCAGCGTCCAAGTTATAAAAATGTCTTTCCAATTATTCCAGTCCCTGCTAATCTGTTTCAGTAAGTGAGGGTCATTAACATTATCCATCTGCAAAAGGCCTAGTGCAGTATTAAACTCCTGATTCCTGAAAGTTTAATACATGTTAGTTGCCCACAAAAATTAGAAGTGAGGCGTTATGGCCTGTTATGGCCTGATCTAAATTAAGAGGTAATGCGTGTAATCTAGGCTAATTTACCTTAAATCCTGCTATTCATCCAGTTTTTCTT
>NW_020672475.1:0-1214 GCF_002925995.2 Terrapene triunguis | reverse complement strand
AGAGTAGCAGAATCTGACCCCTACCCGTCAGAGCAGCCAGGAGGCTTCAGGGGGTGGGCAGAAGGTGAGAGCTCCTTGTCCCCCCAGCACACAGAGCATGGCAGGGTCTTCTCATTTCCCACACGCCTGCCAGCCACAGGCTCCTACGGGAAGCAGAGCTCTGAGACAGGGACAGGGACAGGAATCCCAACAGCTTCCCTTCATATTTCACTGCAGCCTCTGGTTACTGGGCTCAGGCTCCAGCCCTGTGCAGGGGGATTATGTCCTGTTTTTGAAATGGGCGAATGTCCCTCTCCCCCACTACCACCAATGGTGCTACTCAGAAAATCAGCAGGTTTATCAAACCCCGTCTCTTCCCTGCCTCTCCCTCCCCCCGCCCAGCAGCTCCCTGAAAATCCCCTACCTGAGCTGGCTCCATCACAGACATTTCCCTTCCCTGTCTCCTGGAAGATGGGCCCATCTGAAGCAAAAGGTGGACGTGATTCCTCAACCTGTCGGGTCGAGAGGGGCGATGGGGGAGGTTACAGAAGGGGCTGGAGTCCATGTCACAAACCGATTCCCCCCCAGGCTCTTCAAACCCTCCCAGTAACAGCATCTCTGAGCCAAATGCTAGAAAAAGAGCTGAATCAAAGGGGCCACTAACTGTGGAGTCAGAGCGCTCTATGTGCCTTGCCAGTGTGGACGGGGAGTGAGCTAGTGGGCATGGGGCTCCTTTATTGCGCACTAACTCGCAAGTGCAGCCAAGCTCTTAGAGACTAACACATTTATTTGGGCATAAGCAGGGCCGGCTCCAGGGTTTTGGCCGCCCCAAGCAGCCAAAACAAAAAAAAACAAAACAAAACAAAAAAGCCGCGATCGCGATCTAAAAAAAGCCGCGATCGCGATCTGCGGCGGCAATTCGGCGGGAGGTCCTTCACTCCCAGGCGGAGTGAGGGACTGTCCGCCGAATTGCCGCCGAATACCTGGACCTGCCGCCCTTCTCCGGAGCGGCCGCCCCAAGCACCTGCTTGAGAAGCTGGTGCCTGGAGCCGGCCCTGGGCATAAGCTTTCATGGGCTAGAATCATGACAGTTATGCCCAAATAAATGTGTTAGTCTCTAAGGTGCCACAAGGACTCCTCGTTGGTTTTTCTCGTTTTTTAATAAATCCAATGTAAGCTGAGAGCAGTGTGTGTGCGCGCAGGAAGGGAGGGGGTCGCATGTGGATATTTGCCTT
>NW_020672474.1:0-2069 GCF_002925995.2 Terrapene triunguis | reverse complement strand
ATATGTAAACCCCTGCACTATTCAACTCTTATGAATAACAGGTTTTGCCTCCAGTTGGCTGCTGGGTCATGGTTAAATGGTAGCTTGGCAACTACCATCTTTATATTATTTATATCACAGTTAATTTTCTGTGGCCCAAATGAAATTGACCATTTCTATTGTGATCCCATCCTACTGATGGAACTCTCCTGCAGTGACACACACCTGAGCATATTGGTGGATCTCATATTAGTCTCCATATTCACCCTCCCTCCATTCCTACTAACCCTGACGTCCTACGTGTGTATCATCGCCACCATCCTAAGAATCCCTTCCAACACCGGGAGACAAAAGGCCTTTTCCACCTGCTCCTCTCACCTCACTGTGGTGACAATTTTTTATGGAACCATAATGATTTTCTATATGCTACCGAAAGGTGAAACACTCAGAGATCTGAAGAAAGTGCTCTCTCTTTGCTTCACGGTCCTAACTCCCCTGGTAAACCCCCTCATCTACAGCCTGAGAAACAGAGAGGTCAAGGAAGCCTTGAGCAAAGCTGTCAGTAAATGTGGCTTTCACAAAAACATGCAGAGACTCTGAGATAATAATTTAGCCCGATGTTTTTAAAGCTGCCTGGGTGATTGAAGCAATGAGCCTGTGTTGCACTGTACCTCAAAGTAGCCCCCTGTAACTCCCATATTCATCTTTTATATGTGGTTGTGATAAAAAGCATGCCTTGAAAGGTATCTCATGAAACATCAGTCTGTTGAAACACAGTGCTCTGTCAAAATATGTATATCATTATTGTATACGTCATTATCAGATTTTGTTATATGGTTGTTACCAAAATATGTTGGGAGTCTGGGAGTCGCCCACTGTTAGTTCTCCAGTGACAACATAGGAGCTGATCCACACCCAGGCGGGCGTTAATCGACCATCACCAGCCATTGACCAGCAGGGGAATTTTAAACAAGAGATTCACAATTCTGTAAGACAGTTGCGCAAGCACCGCACAATGGGAATTGCTGAACTCTGTGACTCAGCAAGGCCCATCAGGACATGTCTGGGCCAGTATTTTTCCAGAGACATGAATTGAGAATATAAAATAAGGGAGAGTGGCATCATGAGATCACTTCTCTCCTCCCCCACCTACTCTAGAGGCAACAAGAGCACTGGGAAGACAAAGACTTGAACGGGGGAGGTTGGTCCCAGGCTGAGAAGGGAATTCCGACTGTGCATTAAAAACTGTAACCTGGCTGCAGCATCCAGTGGGGTGAGAAAAACTGTTTGAATCAAATTGTACTGAGTCTGATAAAGTTTAGGATTTAGAATGAGTTTTTATTTTTTTTTTCTTAGGCATAAAGGTCAGAGATAGTTACCTAAAACTTATAATCGCTTAAAATCTATCTTTCTGTAGTTAATAAACTTATTTTAATTTTAATCTTAACCAGTGAGTTTCTCTAAAATGCTTGGGGAATCTGCTCAGATTATAAGGGCTGGTGCATGTCCACTATCCTTTGATGAAGTGGCGAACTAATTAATGAGCTTGCCTTGTTCAAGAGAAGGTCTTGAGCAGTGTAAGATGGTACATTTCTGGGGGTCCAAGGCTGGGGGGATTTGCTGGTGTCTACCTCTGTATAGTTCATGAGTAGATTGGAGAGCATTCATGCAACTCAACTCTGTATTCTTGTGACTGAGTGATAAAAGCAACTGGGGGGGGGGTTTTGCTGTTTCTCACTATTAAAGCATCTTGAGAGACAGCCCAGGCTGGAGAGATAAGGGGGCACAGTGGTCCCACAGCTCCAGGTTGTACACCGGGGGTCCCGTTGCATAGCCCCCTTAAAATTAATTTGAAAACTCCCATTGTCCATCTAAGTGGAAGGACCAGGGAGGGAGGTGGCCAATACCATGTTCCCATCATGAAGTTTTCAACTGGGCACCAGGAGCAGTGGAGTCAATTTTAACCATTTTTGTTATATTTGTAAAACAGCCATTATTATCAAAATAAATGTTAGTATTTTTGTTGTCCAAACAGTTGGTGCAGCCTTTGTGGGGTCATAAGCCTAGGAAATCTGCCACCTCTAAAATTG
>NW_020672473.1:0-2758 GCF_002925995.2 Terrapene triunguis | reverse complement strand
AATTCAGACTAGAAATAAGGTGTGCATTTTTAAGTGAGATAATCAACCACTTGAACAGATGTAGTCGATTCTCTATTTCTCAAAGTCTATCATAGAATCATAGAATATCAGGGTTGGAAGGGCCCTCAGGAGGTCATCTAGTCCAACCCCCTGCTCAAAGCAGGACCAATTCCCAACTAAATCATCCCAGCCAGGGCGTTGTCAAGCCTGACCTTAAAAACCTCTAAGGAAGGAGATTCCACCACCTCCCTAGGTAACCCATTCCAGTGCTTCACCACCCTCCTAGTGAAAAAGTTTTTCCTAATATCCAACCTAGACCTCCCCCACGGTAACTTGAGACCATTGCTCCTTGTTCTGTCATCTGGTACCACTGAAAACAATCTAGATCCATCCTCTTTGGAACCCCCTTTCAAGTAGTTGAAAGAAGCTATAAAATCCCCCCTCATTCTTCTCTTCTGCAGACTAAACAATCCCAGTTCCTTTAGCCTCTCCTTGTAAGTCATGTGCTCCAGCCCCCTAATCATGTTTGTTGCCCTCTGCTGGACTCTTTCCAATTTTTCCACATCCTTCTTGTAGTGTGGGGCCCAAAACTGGACACACTACTCCAGATGAGGCCTCACCAATGTCGAATAGAGGAGAATGATCACGTCCTTCGATCTGCTGGCAATGCCCCTACTTATACAGCCCAAAATGCTGTTAGCTTTCTTGGCAACAAGAGCACACTGTCGACTCATATCCAGCTTCTCGTCCACTGTAACCCCTAGGTCCTTTTCTGCAGAACTGCTGCCTAGCCATTCGGTCCCTAGTCTGTAGCAGTGCATGGGATTCTTCCGTCCTAAGTGCAGGACTCTGCACTTGTCCTTGTTGAACCTCATCAGGTTTCTTTTGGCCCAATCCTCTAATTTGTCTAGGTCCCTCTGTATCCTATCCCTACCCTCCAGCGTATCTACCACTCCTCCCGGTTTAGTGTCATCTGCAAACTTGCTGCGGGTGCAGTCCACGCCATCCTCCAGATCATTAATGAAGATATTGAACAAAACCGGCCCCAGGACCAACCCTTGGGGCACTCCGTTTGATACTGGCTGCCAACTAGACATGGAGCCATTGATCACTACCCGTTGAACCCGATGATCTAGCTAGCTTTCTATCTACCTGGTTTCAATCAACCAGGCCTGCCGCCAGAAATTCTGGGCCCCAGGGCCTGGGCCAGGGCCGTTCCTGGCGGGGAGTGGGCCCCAGGGTAGAAGTGACGAATCTGTCACTTCCGGGACTGCCCATGCCAGCCCACAGGGCCCCCCGCCCCAAACAGCGGGGCCTGGAGTGGTCTCGCACGCCGGCTGCTGCGTGGTGGCAGCCAGGGGCCCCTAGGTCGTTTTAAATCGCCCAGGCCCCTGGGCAATTGTCCTCTTTGCCCCTCCCCCCCACCACCCGTCGGCTGGCCTGAAATCAACACTGGATGTCTTTCTAGAAGACACACTCTAGCTCAACCAGAAGTTATGGGCTTGGTGCAGATATTACTGGGTGAGGGTTTTTGACTGTTATGTAGGAGATCAGACCAGATGATCAAAATGGCCTTAAAATCTACGAACGATTCTATGAATTTAATCCACAGAACATTGTAGCAGGTGCAGAGTGACTTGGACAAACCAGATGCTTTGTGTGGGGATAAGCTATGGGGTAACTGATTCAGTGAGCCCAGCGTGGGATGTTGGTTTTCCAGGCTGAACACAGGAACAGACTCTTGAAGGATGATCGCCATAACAGAGTGTACACTGGCTATGGTCCATTCTGTCATGGCGTCCAGCATGGCAGCCCTGCATAATTTGCTACAGCAGATTGCTGCCAGCTTTTCAGCCTCTGTTGCAAGAGAACCAGTGTTTGGAATGGATGTGCAACAGGGCATGAGAAGATGGCTATGGTTCCTCCAGTGTCTTGTCCTATTGTTACAAGTCAACAGTGTGCCCTTGTTGCCAAGAAGGTTACCGGCATTTTGGACGTGATCATTCCCCTCTATTCGACATTGGTGAGGCCTCATCTGGAGTACTGTGTCCAGTTTTGGTCCCCACACTACAAGAAGGATGTGGAAAAATTGGAAAGAGCCCAGCGGAGGGCAACAAAAATGATTAGGGGGCTGAAGCACATGACTTATGAGGAGAGGCTGAGGGAACTGGGATTATTTAGTCTGCAGAAGAGAAGAATGAGGGGGGATTTGATAGCTGCTTTCAACTACCTGAAAGGGGTGTCATAACTATAAAGGGAAGGGTAACAGCCCTCCTGTGTACAATGCTATAAAATCCCTCCTGGCCAGAGACTCCAAAATCCTTTTACCTGTAAAGGGTTAAGAAGCTCAGGTAACCTGGCTGACACCTGACCCAAAGGACCAATAAGGGGACAAGATACTTTCAAATCTTGGTGGGGGGAAGGCTTTTGTTTGTGCTCTTTGTTTTTGGAGAGAGTTCGCTCTTGGGACTGAGTGGGACCAGACATCAATCCATGCTCTCCAAATCTTTCTGAACAAGTTTCTCATATTTCAGACTTGTAAGTAAACAGCCAGGCAAGGCGTGTTAGTTTTATTTTTGTTTTCTCAACTTGTAAATGTACCTTTTACTAGGGTGTTTACCTCTGTTTGCTGTAACTTTGAACCTAAGGCTAGAGGGGGTTCCTCTGGGCTCCTTAAGTTTGATTACCCTGTAAAGTTATTTTCCATCCTAATTTTACAGAGATGATTTTTACTTTTTTCTGTAATTAAAAGCCTTCT
>NW_020672472.1:0-1014 GCF_002925995.2 Terrapene triunguis | reverse complement strand
AACCCCCAAACACAAACAAACACACACTGCAGACAGTCACTTACCCCAAAAGGGTGCTGTATTGCTTTTAAATCTGTTATAGAATGTCCAGGGAGAATGAAGTGTTCACCTACTGGCTTTTGTACGTTACCATTCCCGACGTCCGATTTGTGTCCATTTTACGTAGGGACTGTCCAGTTTGGCCAATGTACATAGCAGAGGGGCATTGCTGGCACGTGATGACATATATCACATTAGCAGACGTGCAGGTGAATGAGCCCTTGATGGTGTGGTAGGGTCCTCTGATGGTGTCGCTAGAGTAGATATGGGGACAGAGTAGGCAACGAGGTTTGCTACAGGGATTGGTTCCTGGGTTGGTGTTTCTGTGGTGTGGTATGTAGTTGCTGGTGAGTATTTGTTTCAGGTTGGGGGGTTGTCTGTAAGCGAGGACTGGCCTGCCTCCCAAGGTCTGTGAGAGTGAGGGATCGTTTTCCAGGATAGGTTGTACATGGTTGATAATGCGCTGGAGAGGTTTTAGCTGGTGGCTGTACGCGATGGTCAGTGGTGTTTTGTTATTTTCCTTGTTGGGCCTGTCCTGTAGTAGGTGATTTCTGGGTACCCATCTCGCTCTGTCAATCTGTTTCCTCACTTCCCCAGGTGGGTATTGTAGTTTTAAGACTGCTTGATAAAGATCTTGTAGGTGTTTGTCGCTGTCTGACAATGGAAGTGACTCTGGTCCCAAAAACGTCCTTCCTACATGCTAATATGTAACTCGAACTTAACATCATCTTGACCCTCCTCAAATGCCGAGGACCAATGATGAACTTTGTAGTATGTCCTTAGACCTTAGTCCATTCCGTGCTTTGCTGCTCATTGGGCTACCCACATTTGCCATCCTTGCCTGTCAACTGCCCTTCCCTCCAAATCTTCCCATTTCATGTTGAGGTGCTTGATGTCGTTCAGAACTGTTTGTTTCCATATTATTCATGGTCTTCCTCTCTTTCTTCTTGTGTTTTCTGGCTTCCATTCAAGGGC
>NW_020672471.1:0-1909 GCF_002925995.2 Terrapene triunguis | reverse complement strand
CAAGCTCGGGGGCGAAGTTCATTTCTCTGCCTCGCAGTTATTCTTATTCATTATAGTCTTCTTCTTTATTTGTATTACCATAGCACCTAGGACCCCAGTCATGGCCTGGGAGCCCATTGTGCTCGGTGCTGTACAAACATAGAAAAGAAAGATGGTCGCTACCTCAAGGAGTTGACAATCTCAATATAATACAAAGGACAACAGGTGGCTTCAGGCAGATGGGGTATTGCACGGAATTGATGAGACAATACTGGTCAGCATGACAGGCAATTGTCTCAGCACATCAGCAGCCTGACTCTTGTTGCGTTCTCTGCAGGCCTCATGACAAAGGAGACATTTCAGGAGGGATTTGAGGGAGAACAATGCAATAGTTTTGCCTATGTTTTCTGGGAGCTTCTCCCAAGTATCAGGGGCAGCATGGGAGAAAACATGAAGATGCTTGTTTGCAAATTAAACAAGGGGGTGATGGAGGCTGGCAGCCTGGATGGATGGGAGATGGGAACTGATGTCCCAGTAGTGACTGAGAGATCATAGATAGTGTGGTGATAGGCCATGAAGGGCCTTGAGAGTGAAGACAAGTAGCCTTGGTTTCATGAGAGAGAGAGAGAGAAGGGGGAGCTAAGGGAGGGACACAAAAAGAGAGGTGATGTGGTCAAAGGGACAGGCTAGGAAAGTGATTTTTGCAGCAGCATTTCAAAGGGATATGAATGGGACAAAATTGCAGCTATCAACTCAGTGAAAAAGATGTTGCAGCAATTGAAACAGAAATGTTGGGCTGGAAGGGCCTGCGATAGGTCATCTAGTCAGGGCCGGCACAACCCATTAGGCGACCTAGGCGGTCGCCTAGGGCACTAACATTTGGGGGGCGGTGACCGCGGTGGCTGGATCTTCGGCCATCCCGGTTGTCGTCGGTATTTTGGGGGCGGGACCTTCCGCCGCCTCTGTCAGGGGCGGGACCTTCCGCCGCCTAGGGCGGCAAAAAAGCTGGCGGCGCTCCTGCATCTAGTCCAACCTCCCACACATTCCCCCTGTGCTGAGGCCAGACCAAGCGTACCTAGACCATCCCTGACAGATGTTTCTCTAACCTGTTCTTAAAAACGTCCAGTGATGGGGATTCCACAGCCTCCCTTGGTGACGTATACCACTACTTAACTATCTTCATAGTTAGAAAGTTCTGCCTAATACCTAATCTAAATCTCCCTTGCTGCAGATTAAGCCAGTTACTTCTCATCCTACCTCCAGTGGAGTTGGAGAACAATTGATCACTGTTCTCTTTATAACAGCCTTTAATATATTTTAAGACTGTGATCAGGTCCCTCCACCATGAGTCTTCTTATCTCAAAATTAAACATACTCAGTTTTTTTAACCTTTGTTATAGGCCAGGTTTTCTAAACCTTTTAGATGACAAGAACCTGGATGAGAGTTTTGGCCGTGTGGGTGGATACGAAAGGCCCTCTCAGAGATGTTATGCAGAAAGAATCTGCCAGATTTAGACACAGGAAATACTTTCCTCATGGATTGTATTTTCTAAATAGACAACCTACCCTAATTCTCAATTACTGAAAGACAATCTCCACTCATTCATATATTTTGCGTTCCGCAACCAAATCTCTGTACTACTCTTCATGAGTGATGTACCTGAATACCTGGATGCTAATATCTAAACCGTATTCTTAAATGTATTCATCTACATTTGGGTCATTGCTGATTATGTACTATATGTATCAGATGACTTAAAAACAAACTTTGTATTTGTGGTGTGGCAAAGTTCCTCCTCTACCTTGGTGGGTCCTGCGCTTATTGGCGGATTTTCTCACCTCAGTGATCTTCCCCTCTGGTGGAACCCACAGTCTGGGCCAATTCCTCCTGTGTCTGATCAGGAGTTGGGAGGTTTGGGGGGAACCCGGG
>NW_020672470.1:0-4338 GCF_002925995.2 Terrapene triunguis | reverse complement strand
TGTCCTGTGCTCAGTGGCAAGGGAGAATAACTTTCCTCCATCTTTCTAATCGCAGCCTTTCAAGTATCTGAAGATCGCTCCCGTCTCCCCCTCAGTCTCCTCTTTTCCAAACAAAACACAAATGGTTGCTTCGGCCCTTGCTCGTATGGCTTTCCTTCTATCCCTTTGATCATCATTGTTGCTTGCCTCTGGATCCTTTCCAGTTTCTCTACATCCTTCCTATACATTGGTGACCCAAACTAGACACTATACTCCAGCTGAGGCCTAACCAGAGCCGAGGAGATGAGAAGTATCACCAGCCATGATTTGCATGTTATGCTTCCGTTATTACAACCTAACATTGCATTTGCCTTTTTTGAAAAAATCCACACCCCTGAGGGCTGGTCCACACTACCCGCCTGATTCGGCGGGTAGAGATAGATCTTCTGGGATCAATTTATCGCGTCTCATCTGGACGCAATAGATCGATCCCAGAAGCGCTCCCCCGTCGACTGCGGAACTCCTGCTCGCTGAGAGGAGGAAGCGCTGTCGACGGGGGAGCCTGCCTGCGCTGCGTGGACCCGCAGTAAGTAAACTTAATTCGATCTAGGAAACGTTGACTTCAGCTACGCTATTCTCGTAGCTGAAGTTGCGTTTCCTAGATCGATCCCCCGCCCCAGTGTGGACCTGCCCTGAGAGATGTAGCTATATCAACCTAGCCCTGGTGTGGAGAGCATGAGGTTAACAGAAGAATTCTTCAATTGACCTAGCTACCACCTCTTGGGGAGGAGGATTAACTATGCTGACAAGAGATCCTCTGCCGTCGGTGTATGTAGTGTCTACATTGAAGCTCTATGGAAGCACTATTGTAGCTTTTTAAGTGTAGACGAGCCCTCAAGCAGATCTTCCAGAAAAGCATCCAGTCTGGATCTGCAGACATGCGGGGTTGGAGAATCCACCACCTCCCTTCGCAGTGTGTTCCAAATGTTAATCGCCCTGAGTGCTAAAAAATTGGCCCTTATTTCCAACTGGAATTGGTCTGGCTTCAGATTCCAGCCATTAGGTCTTGCTTTGTCTTTCTTCACTAGATTAAAGAGCACATTATTGGTATTTAAGATGAAAAAATGAAGCTCTTTAAGTCTGTCTCTCTGACTGGCATTTTCTCCAGTCTCCAATCATTTTTGTGGCTCTTTTCTGCACCCTCTCCAATTTTTCAACATCATTTCTGAAATGTGGACCCAGGGACTGGACGCAATCGGTTTCACCAATGCCATGTGCAGAAGTAAAATCCTTTCCCTGCTCCAACTCACCACCCCCCAGTTTATGTATCCAAGGAGCACATCAGCCCTTTCGACCACAGCATCGCACTGGGAGATCACGATGAGATGGTTGTCTACAATGACCCCTACATCCTTTTCAGGGTCCCTGTGTCCCATAATACTGTTCCCTACTCTGTGGGTTGAGCCTGAATTCCCTGTTCCAAGAGGATCCCTTTGTATTTTTCTGTATTAAAACATTTTGTTTGCATGGGCCCAGCTCACCAACTGCTCCAGATCAATCAGTATGCCTGCCCTGGCCTCCTCATTGTAACCAATCTGCCAATCTTTCGGTCGTCTGCATATTTTATGTGCAGTGATTTTCTATTTGCCTACCAGATCATTGATGACAATATTGATTAGCAGTGGGCCAAAAACGAATCCCTGCAGAACCCCACAGAAACAACCTCATTCACTGGCAATGGCCCATTGACAACTGCTTTCTAAGATCTTTCAGTTAGCCAGTTTTTAGTCTATTTTACATGTGCTCTACTGATATTGTAGAGTGTGCATTTTTTTATCTGAAATTTTTTCCTCTCTGAAACAAATGCCGCAGGGAAATCAAAGTGTATTGCATCTGCTTGGTTCCCTTGATCAATCAAAAGTGTACTCTTATTTAAGGATGAAATCGGGTTTATTTGACAAGACGTATTTTCCATATGCAATGTTATTGACTGGCATTAATTATATTCCTATGACTTTTTTTTTAACTAATCCCAGACCTGCTTTTCATTTGTCTCTTAACTTTGTAAAATCTTTTTTTAAAACTTTCATTATTTGTATTGAATATTTTACGTTTAACAAAGAACTGTGCTGTATTTGCCTCCCTCCCCCCCTTTTTTTTGGTCTCTCCGGCTGCCTCAGTGTGTACTTCTGGTTACGAGTGAGATGTGCACTTGATCAGTCAGTTCGTAACTCTGGTGTTTGGAACTCTAAGATTCAATTGTAGATGCTGTTTATCGCCATCCTTGATGGCTAATGGACTAGAAAGTATTTCATCATCTTATGTGATACGTTTCTCATACTGCTTCTTTCCAAATGCAGAACACATTATATCTTGAAGATATCTACCTTTTCTGCAACATGAAAAAACTTCATTTCTCCCTCAAAGAATTGACCTAAACCTTTTCTAGGATTTCTTTTGTTCTTAATATACTTTAATAACCTCCTTTTTGTGATCCTTAAACCTGCCACGCACGGATGTTTTCATGATGTTCTTAGCATCCCTTATCAATGTTCATAAATTCCAATTTGTACTCTTTGCTCTCTTTATTTTCCCTTTTCCCCATATGTTATATATTACTTCCCATCCCATCCTCCCCAATTGCTGCCTTCACTTTATCAGTAAACCGGGCTTTTGTCCAAAGTTCTCTACTTTCTTGACAGTAGAATAGTGGCTTTTTGCCAATCTAATAAACTCTTCTTCAAGAACTCCAAATTTTCATTCTCATTTTTTCTCTTGAAATTTTTCCTCACAATCAGTTTTATTGATCTTTTGCCTTTCCTTTGGGGAATTAGCCTGTAGCGGGGTAGTCATCCCGCTCCTTCCCTGAAGGGTCAAAACAGCCCTGGGAGAGGGCTGCCCCGGGGATCCAATAGGAAAAGCAGCCCTGGAGAGGGCTGTGGCTGGGAAAAGAAATGAAAGCACCTGGGTAGCTGACCACAGATGTGGCCAGCTCAATTAGGGCTCAGCTGGCTCTGATAAGAGGGCCGGGGGCCAGGAGCTGAGAGAGTGTCACTCTAGCCATGGAGTGGGAAGGCTTAGCTGCCTGGCAGCAAGGTACCTGAAGCGGAGCAGTGCTGGGGAAAAGGGCAAAGGGAGCTGGGGAGCTCCAGCCTGGTAAACCACTAGGCTGAAGGCCTTGGTGAAGGTACTGGGGCTACAGAGGTGCAGCTTGGGAATAGGCAGAGGCAACTGGTCCAACCTCCTTGCCAATGATGAGTGGCCATGACAGACTGCAGTCTGCCCCAATGAGCGGGGACTAGATGATGACTGGCAGTAGCCACTGAGGCAAGGTGGGGTAGAAGGTTGGGGGTTCCCCTGGGAGGGGAGACCCAGAATGTGGGGGCATTGCCAGGGGGCAGAACCCCAAGGTAAAGGGGCACCGGGGTCCGGAAGGGACACGGAGGCCAGAGTCCAGGAGGAGGCGCTCCATATGCTGGAGTAGGAGGCACCACTCCGGTGAGTCATCGCCTCACTACATAGCCCTTTTGAAACACTAAGTGTCTATAGATATTACTGATTGCTAACTGTTCTGTGTTTGTCCATTGGAATGTAATTAGTTTGATTCTTTATATTGCTCTCCTCTATCATATGCCCCCTTCTTTGTGTCTTCTCTAAACTCAACAGTCCCAGACTTTTCAGTCTGTCAGCGTATAGCGGCCTCTCCCATTCTCATAGCCTGTCTCTGAAATCCCCTTTCTATCTGCTATATCCTTTATAGAGACTGAATGTCCACAACTGAGCATGTATCCAGAGCAGGTTATTCTCCACCCCATTGCTTAGGCATACGAACATTGTCATTGTTTTGACCACTGCTATGAATGAGCAACTGTTTCCATAGAGCTGCTATCAATGACGACCAGGTCTTTTCCATGATGTGAATTCTAGTTGGGATGTTTCCCTCTGGTACATGTTTTGTCAAAGCTTTGTTTCTTTTTCACTATTCATAACAGCCCCCTATAGTGTATGCAGTGTCTCATATTAACATTGTGTCTCCATCCAGGTATTTGTCCTGCGACCATCACCCTAGACCCTGAGCACATACAGGCAGTCAGAGGAATGTATAGTGCATCCAGAAGACACCATTTTGCCTTAGAGTTGGACACCTTCTCCCCTACTCCATGTCAGATTCCAACACAACCGACTTCACCAACCCTTCCACCTTCATCCTGCTGGGGATTCCTGGCCTGGAGGCAGCACATATCTGGCTCTCCATCCCCTTCTGCACCATGTACGCCATAGCCATCTTGGGGAACTTCACCATCCTGTTTGCCGTGAAGAGGGAGCCGAGCCTCCATTCTCCCATGTACTATTTCCTCT
>NW_020672469.1:0-1319 GCF_002925995.2 Terrapene triunguis | reverse complement strand
TCTCGAGGTCCCTTCCAGTCCTAGAATCTATGAATCTATGAATCTATATGTATATAAAACATCTTAGTATTCTTATAACAATGGCATCAGGAAGCTATTATGTGAAGACTTGCATTTAGATACAAAATATTTGCAGCTACACATGTTAAAGGAAGCTTAGGCCTTTTTAAGCCTTTAAGGGACAAGAAAGGTTTTCACCTTTAAGCGAAACCATCAATAAGAAGCAAAAAATGTCTTCTGTAAAACATTTTCCAACCATAAACGTTGCCCTTTAACATTTGAGGAATGAAGACTTTAGAGTACTTATAAAAGACTTCAGTTTCAATAAGGATATCTCTGGGTATCCTTGTGTGGCTTTAAGGTTTTGCTCTTTGCAAAGAGGGGTAAAAGGCTACTTTTACGACTTAGTTTATACCTCTGATAATACAGTCCTAGTATCACTTCCCTTTGATCCTAAGTAGAGAGCATCCTTACATTTTTTTACACAATGAGGTTTCTTTCTCAAATACATGTTAGGCTGCCGGGGTGATGAGACCACTGCCTACCATGCTGTCCAGCACTGTCTCATTTTTTCCTTGTACTCCTCTGACTGTATCCATCTGTTGTTTCTTGTCTTATAGATAGACTGAAATCTCTTTGTGTCCGAGAATGTCTTTTTGTTCTATGTTTGTACAGCACCTAGCGTAATGGGATCCTGGTCTGTGATTAGGGTTCCAAGGTGCTACGATGAAGGAGGGAAACTGAGGCAGGAGCGTCTGTTGTGCCTTGACCTGATGGTGAAGGGTGCCGTTGGCAGCGCCACCTTATGACAGTTAGCTTTTGTGATTCATGGTTTGCATAAAATATTTGGCAGGAGTCTTTAATTGCAAACTATCATCTCTCTCTTATACAAGAGGGATGTGTCCTTTTCTTTGATAAGACACTTATTTTTCCTCTGTTTCTCTTTTGACTGAATGATTTCTAGCTTTACAAGCCAATACCACTTCCTTCACAGAACTTCTCCTGGTCTCTGGCAGTCCTCATCTGCCATTCTGTCCCCTCTAGGGCCCAGGTGCCCTCTTTTAAGCCCAGATGGGGTCAGCTGACCAGTCACAGGTGCACTGGCCTCTTCCTTCTTCAATGGCTGGAGTCACGCTGTCAGACTAACACTTATGCATCTTTCAAAACATAGTATAAAAGCAAATAGTGTAGAATGTTAAAACAAAATAGAAGTTCTAAAGCTGCATTCCAGAGTGTGTATAAACGCACTTGGAGGTTTTATGGCTAAAGTGGTGTAAATCTTTGACACTTTGGGTCTGTCCCTGGTTGACAAAAAGCAG
>NW_020672468.1:0-1090 GCF_002925995.2 Terrapene triunguis | reverse complement strand
TCAACCCAAGCACAGCTACTGCCAAATGCAGCTGTCCACTCAATTGCAGCAGATATTACACCTAGGAGGAAATCCTGGATCTTTGAAACTAATGGGAATTTTGACATAGACTTCAATGAGGCCAAGATTAAATATGTGGGGAGTGATGATCGAGCATTCTCACTGGGGAATGTTCTAAACTTGGAAGTCATTTCCATGGGTACACACTTCGAAACTCTGAGTTTTCAAGGCACGCTGTAAGACTCAGCTCTTTCTCTGAGTGCCATGTGGAGGTTTTTTTGTGCGAGCACGACATGTTGGAATGCATGTTCATTAACACTTTCTAGAACATCACTCCTTTGCCGAGCAGAGACAGTGCCTACAATGGCTGAGTCCAAAGAAAATAAATAATTTCTGTGAATCAAATGGGCTTTCATTGATATGGTCAGCTCAGATGCTCTACTGAGCATTATGTAGAATGTGTTTACAGTAGTCTTTTCTTTGATGTTTTTAACTCCATCGTTCCTTGAATTATATAAAGGGGGATTCTACAGCCTCTTTTGAGAGCACTTTTCACTTGCACATAGATAGATAGATAGATAGATAGATAGATAGATAGATAATGTTTTTTAGGATCCGAGATCTGTGAACAGGCAGGAGAGCTCTTTAGCATAAAAAATTTATTTATGGTCATCAATCCTGCACTTCCTTTAAAAGTGGGGGTAGGAAATAGCTTAGTAGAAATTTGGTATAATGTAACTAGCTGACCTCTGGTTCAAATTTGGTCTGTAGAAGCATTTGGATCCACCGGGCTTTTTATGAAACACTGAATAAACACACAAAAATTGCCATTTTGGCTCAGACCTGAGCTCCATCTAGTGTCTTGTCTCTGACACTGGCTACTATCAGATGTTTCAAAAGAAAGTTTCATAACCTTCAATAGGCAGGTGTGGAATAATCAGCCATTCCCCCACCTCACCCTGATCTCTAATAGTTAGAGATTCATTTAAGTCCTGAAGCATGATGTTTCATATCCCTTAAGCACCCACATCCATACACTATGCCATATAAAGCTGTCAAATCCCTCCAGTTTCTTTGTAGTTCTGCTCAA
>NW_020672467.1:0-1307 GCF_002925995.2 Terrapene triunguis | reverse complement strand
CAGCAGGGTTCAATGGCTCCTCACCCCTCCTCTCCTCACAGCCCATCCGTGCCGGCCGTCCCTGGGGCGTCGAATGGGACCGGGACCCTCCCTCATCTGCTCCGTGGGGGTCGCCTGCCCCCATCGCCCCTCCTGGTACGACCGAGATGGCGCGCGGCGGAGCCCAGGGCAAACCTCAGGCGGGGCTGGGGCGATAGAGCTGCGAATATCCCCGTCCCAGCTGGACCCTGGCGCGGCGCTGAGATGCCAGGCGGATGGATACAGGGAGGAGTGTGACTCTGACCAATCCCAGCCCCTGGGGACAGGTGAGCTCTGCTGCTAGACATGGCATGGGTAGAGCTGGGGGAGCTGGGAGCCAGGACACCTGGGTTCTGTCCCTGACACAGGGAGGGGAGAAGAGTGGGGACTAGTGGATAGAGCGGGGGAGGATGGAGTCCGGATTCTTGGCTTCTATCCCCATTTTGGGGTGGGGGTGGTCTAGCGGGTTAAAGTGGGGGAGACTCAGTGCCAGGACTCCTGGGTTCTTTCCCCAGCTCTGGGAGGGGAGTGGATCTGTCGGTGAGAGCGGGGGGGGGATCTGGGAATCAGGACTCCTGGGTTCTATTCCCTCAAAAACTGTCATCTGGCTCTAGCAAATATTCTCCCCCTGTGGGACGGGATGGGGAGGGACCTGCCCCTTCGTTCAGTCCTGGGGCCCCACTGACGAACTCTCTCCTGACTCTTGCCCTCAGCCACCCCCAACTTGCCCAGGGTCGAGGTTTCGTGGCCGGCAGGGAAGGCAGCGCTAAGGGAAGGCGACAATTTTACCCTGCGCTGCCGGGCTGCTGCCCTGCGGCCCGTCGCCGGCTATGTGTGGTCCCGCGGGGACATGTGGCTGCCAGAAGCCAGGAAGGATTTACATGTTGACAAGGCAGCCGTCTCTGACGGAGGGAGCTACGCGTGCGGGATCTGGGTTTCCGGCCCCGGCTGGGGGTATCTGAGCCTCTCTGCGAGGGAATCGGTCGAAGTTCAGCGTAAGTAGCAAAGGCTGGTGAGAGCCTCCTCCCTCGCAGCCCCCGATACTCCCCACACGGCCTCCTGGTGCAGCCACGTGTGACCCCACCTCGTCCCCCCTGCTTCACCCCGCCCACCTCATTAGCCCCAGCCTCATATTCCGCCTCCACCTCCTAATAACCGGGTATGGTCAACCCCAGTGCTGCTGGGTCTGGGCTGGGACCCCCACTCCTCTGCATCACTCCCATGGCTAGGCCCATCAACGAGAAATTCAGTTTCTGTCCCCCACACACCTGCCCTGGTCCCCTAGACCC
>NW_020672466.1:0-1187 GCF_002925995.2 Terrapene triunguis | reverse complement strand
CGTGAGCCACACGGCTTCACCATCTCCTTAAACTGAACCGCTGGGTTCTCATGAGCCCTGTTCAGTGAGACCGACTGAGGCAGACCCCTGCTGGAGGCTCATCCACTCTTCCGGGATCCGTGCTCCTTGCCCAGCGTTTGCAGCAGCATTCACAAACCAGTAGGGTTTATTCATTGCCTGGAACACGGCATAGGTAGACGTGGCGAAATACAAAGCTCAGATTACATGTGTTGACTGAGGCCCGCTGATTTCCTTAGGGTTCTGTCTGAAGAACATGCTTCGGAATTCAGAAATCCTGAGAAGAGCGGATGTGGGGAATGCACTAAATTAGCCGGGAGCCTCTCCGAAGAGTGTCTCCAACCCACTCGCCGGGTGCTCAGAACAATTCAGAGTAGCGTTTTGTTGTTCTGACGTTACCGAGTTCCATAAAAATCCCTCATTGGGTCTGAAATCCCTTCTTTTGTTTTCAAAAGAGAAGATGCCATCTTGTACGTAATTCAACCTTATATCATCAGACACTGCCCTCTAGAGTTAAGCTGCTGTCACTGTTTAGTGGGCACAAGGGGGTGTTTTTAAGCTGTTGAGTTACACTTGATTTTACCCCATGTCAATATAGTTTAGAGCATAGAGAAGCAAAGTCTGGGAGGGTAATTCGTTATAACTGTTTCAGTACCAATTCAAGGAGGTGACTCCCCCACTATTTTGAGTCACACGTGGTTCTTCTTGTACAAACACTTTTCTCATATTTGCCGTCTGACCAACTGGTTTGTACATTTATAACCTACAGTTTCTAATAACCACATTTACAATTAGAGCAGAGATCCCCAAACTGTGGGGCGCAATCCCCTAGGGGGGCATGAAGAAACGTCCAGGGTCATGAGTCTGGGGTCTTCATCCCACCTCTTTTGTATCCCATGGGAGGGGTAAGGAGTGAGATTGGGCTCTGGCCAAGGCAAGGCTTTTCTTTGGCTTTTAGTGTTTCTGATGCCTCCCTCCCATCCCCCCTTGCCCTTCCTGACTGGTTGCTTGACCTTGGCTTGAGATCGGGTTGAGTCAGTCTTAAAGTGTGTGCTCGTATATTAAACTCCCACCATGCCCAGTAAACCTTTAACTGTTTTTATCTGTTCCCATTATACTAACAAACCCATCTGGCCATGCAGAAGCAACACACACAATATCTTTGTTCT
>NW_020672465.1:0-1107 GCF_002925995.2 Terrapene triunguis | reverse complement strand
TCCTGTGTGTCAGACCCTCACTCACACGCGCAGCTCTGCCCTGCCTCGGTGGGGAGTGGGATGAGCAGGTCTTCTGTGTGCAGAGCCATCAACGGGGGTGGGGAGCTGCCTGGATGGCTTCTCCTGGGGATCCTGCATGAATCATATCTCTGACATGATTCAGTCATAAGCACCAGGCTGAGGGTATAGGGGAAGGGTGGGCCCCTTGAATACCCCCGTCAACAGCTGGTTCATCGCTCACAGCACTCAGGAGGGACCAGGACTGTGAATGCAGAACAGCCCTGCATCTTTTTTCCTGGCTCCTGGATGTATTACCAGAGACGGGACAGAGAGGACAGGCGTAATGGGAAACAACATCCACATCCCTTCTCCTTATTGACTGTATCAAGAGGAATTCTGAGGTCGGAGCAGGTACGGATAGGACTCTTTCTGGGCCAACATCCCACCGGTCCCCCCGGCTCTCCACGAACACAGTCACTTCGGGCGACAAAACAGCTATAGTGTACACACTACAATGGGAATTTTTTGTTGGAAAAAACACCCAGTTTTGGCAACAAAAAACTTTTTGTCTTTTCCCCTCCCTTTATTGTCGACAAACAGCCAGTGTAGACACCACGCTTGTTTTTTTTCAATTTTATTGGCCTCCAGAAAGTGTCCCACAATTCCCACGCTTCAGAGTAGCAGCAGTAGTGTTAGTCTGTATCCGCAAAAATAAGAGGAGTACTTGTGGCACCTTAGAGACTAACAAATTTATTAGAGCATAAGCTTTCGTGGGCTACAACCCACTTCTTCGGATGCATATTCCCACGGTGCCACTCTGGTCAGTGGTTTGAACTCCACTGCCCTGCAGCCAATCCGCCCCTGCCTGTTGTAAACCCTGGGAATTTTAAATCCCATTTCCTGCTTGCTGGCTCAGCATGGAGAGGCGTCCTGGCATCTTCCCAGGTGAGCATGGCTGGCTAGCGCACCAAACGCACTCCCGCTTGGACCACAGTGGAGCTGTTGGATCTGATCAGTATATGGGGAAGAGTCTGTTCAGTTGCAGCTGTGATTAACACGCAGGAATCAGAACAAATATGGGCAAATTTCTCGAGGCTTGTGTGAAAA
>NW_020672464.1:0-3004 GCF_002925995.2 Terrapene triunguis | reverse complement strand
AGCTTTTACTGGCCTGGGGTCTTTGTTACTGTCCGGCAGTACTGCCGTTCCTGTGACCCCTGTCAGAGGGGGAGGAAGGCCCGGGACAAGGGGAAAACGGCTTTAGGACCCTTACCCAGCATAGAGGAGCCTTTCCGGAGGGTGGCCAAGGTTCAAAGGGGGGCTCTGAACCAAGAGAGCCCGAAGCACAGACCTCCAGACTGGAGCGCTGGGAGAAGACCCCAGCCCAGTTGGAACCCCAGGGGTATTGGGGTGGGAAAAGGGTACAGGCCGCTTAAACCTTCCCACATGCGAACTGCGAATGCCCTCGAGCACCCCCGACCTAAGGGGGGGCGTGAAACTGGAGGGGCCTGGTGTAATTCTCACCAAGGAATGGGAGGGATGCTGGGGCATCCATGGGAACGGGGGTAGGTTCGAACTTCCCCGGTCACTGGCTAAAGTGACCCCGCTCAGTTCGGTCTCGAAGGGGGGAGAGATGTGACAAACTGGGACTGTTCTTACTGTGGGCTTTGAATGCTGACAGGGGAGTGTGGCTAGGATAGTCTGCAATGGGGGATGGGAGACTGACCGACGGAGAATACCTGAGCCTGTAACATGAGAAACCAGGAGGGGGCTGGGGCCAGGTGACACCTTTGCCCGGGAAACTGAACAAAGGCTGGGGGAGGGGTCGCTGAAGGGAGGGTTTTCAGGAGCTGGCTGATGATATGGCTGGGAGGCAGACGGGGCTCTGACCTCGCAAGGGGGCTGGGGTGCCCTGGGAGCCCAAGATGGACCTAACTGAGGGGGGTCCTGTTGTCTGTGCCTGCAAGGCCTGTCTTGGACTGTATTCCTGTCGTCTAAATAAACCTTCTGCTTTACTGGCTGGCTGAGAGTCATGGTGAATCGCAGGACGCCGGGGGTGCAGGGCCTTGAGTCCCCCATACTCTGTGACACCTTCCAACCCTGATATTCTATGATTCCGGGTCGTTGGAAAAGACGCATCAGCCAGGCTGTCTGTGTCTGAACTGCTGCTAAGGCAGGAACGGACCAGAACGGTCCTTATGGCGGATTATGGCCCCCTTTGGTTTTAGGAGAAGTTTTCATGACAATGTTGGCTCTAAGATCTTGTCTCTTATCTGCATTGCAAAGGAAGTTGGGTATGGTTCTTTTGTAACCCCAGTAGTAACCATGTAACCCTTTGTAAACCGTAACCCTGTCTGAAATGCTCTGTACACTTGTCTGGGGTGAGGCGCAAAGGACGTGTGCGTGGTTAAGGAGGCATGTGGAAGCCATCACAGATGTCCAGATGGTCAAGAAGAAGTGAGAGAGTTGGAGAAACGGCAGGAAACAATCAGAAAACGTCCATTGTGTCTGATGCTAAAGGAGTTAGCGGCATTGACAGCCTCAGAGGTGAGGCAAACACCCCCGAAGGGGAGACGAAAATAGGAGATAAGAGCAGAAAACCCCAAGATTAACACCACTTATGGACTAACGACTCCAGAATGACATTGCAAAATCCAGAGGGTAAAGTGGAAATTTACAAGTATAAAGCTGGGGTGTTTTGCCAGAGAACTCGGGGGTCAGGCCTGCAACGCCTCGGAGCATCGGCTCGCGACCGACGGAGCCCAGCTCCGCCCTCGTGCTCAGTCTAACTGGCCATTAGATTGACTTGACCTACGACAGACTGGGGACGACAAGAGCGCGTGCAGGACCCGTGTGTGTGTGTGAGATTGAATGCACAGGCTACGCGTTGTATTTTCAATAAACGCGGCGTCTTGCCTTTTCCCCTGAAAAAGACCCCGTGTGCTTCTTATAAGCCTAACTTCACCTCTAGACCCCACTGCCATCCCAGAGCAGGGGATAGAACCCAGGCGTCCTGGCTCCTAGTCCCCTTCGCTCTAACCTCCCAGACCCGGTGACACCACATCCCGTATTCTTCATGGAACTAGTGTAACAATATAATTATAGCATCACTGTGACCTATTTTGTGCAAGACGAGGCATGCGACGTATCAATAGAAAGGTGACGATTGGCTGAATGGGATTATGCTATTGGTGTGAACGTACAAGGCCTGAATATCAGGAATATCGACACTGGACCAATGACCAGTGGGTTTCCCCCTGGGGAACGCCCAGCAGACAGCAGCCATCAGTCCGGCTGGGCCGTTGGGAAGAACAATACGTCCTTGAAGATGCTCCTCTCCCACCTGCCTGGGATGGGACAAAGCGCCTCTGACTCCTGGCTGCTTTGACCACGTGATCCCAGCTGAGCTCCTTTAGTCAGATGTCCCACTCCGCAGCGGGGAGAGATCGGCGTCGATCCCAATCCACTTGGGGAGGAAGGTGGCCGCAGGCTTCAAGATCTTGAGGAAGGGGGAGTCGGGCAGAGTGTAGTTGGCCAAGTAGATGGTCTCCCCCACAGCCAGGTAACCGGCCCAGATGCCGAAGGTCCCGATGGTCATGATTGTGTGGTTGCAATGGGCCAAAAGAGCAAAGTCCATCCCCGGCGATGACTCCTTCCCGTCCCCCGAGAAATACACGTCCCCCCGCGAGGCGTCAATGTTCTCCCGGCACCACTCCATCCCGTTGCTGGTCACCACGAAGACAGGCTCCTGGTATTTGGCCCGGAAGTAGCCCATGGCCTTCTCCAGGTAGGCCTTGTCTGCCACCACCCCCTTCCAGACCTGGGGCATCACCTGGACGTAATCCCCCCTCCGGACGTGGACGCCCACATAGGTCACGTTCCGGCGCTGCCCGCGCAGCCCGGCCAGGTACCGGTTGGCCTCCTCCTTGATGTGGTCGTGGAAGGAGAATTCCTGGAGGATCTCCTGCCGGAGGTGGTCGTAGAAGGTCCAGGAGCAGGGGTAGCCCGTCAGCCGGACGTATTTCCCCTCGATGTGCCTGTACTCCTCCGACATCCAGTCGTTGAGTCCGTAGTTCCTCCACGGGACGCTCCGGGCCATGTCGCTGGAGACCACGGGCAGGGTGATGCGGAAGAGCGGCGCCAGCTGCCGGTGCATCTCCGG
>NW_020672463.1:0-3749 GCF_002925995.2 Terrapene triunguis | reverse complement strand
AGGACGCCGGGGGTGCAGGGCCCTGAGTCCCCCCATACTCCGTGACAACTGGTGGCAGCGGTGGGATCTACTGCACCCCGTGGACGGCGCTTCCTGCAGTAAGTGACTGGGGAGAAGTAAAACGAAGGGGGATTGACGGGGACCAGGCGTGCTGAGGAGTCAGAGAGAGACGGTTATCACCCCTGGGAGTGTGTGACCAGCGAGAAGGACTTTTGCAGTAACAGGGTCCCCCGGGGGATCGCAGCGAGTGGTCCCAGGGGCGGAGGAGTCTGCAGCTCGACCCTGGCAGAGAGGTGGTGACCTCGAGAAGGGCTGGCACACTAGGGGTCTCCCTGGAAACTGTGGGGAGCGGTGAGCACACAGGCCTGTGACTGGCCAGCAGGAAGATGTATGCCAAGCGGCTTAAGAGTGACCTGGTGGAGCTGTGCAAGCAGAGGGGGGTGCGCATTGGGAAGCTCACCAAAGAACAGCTCATTGCCCAGCTGGAGAAGCAGGATCGCGCAAATGAACTGATCCCTGTCTCTGAGGGAAGCAGCCTGGCAGATGCAGCGCAGGCCCCAGTGTATGTCCCAGCTGGGAGTGGTCAGCCGGCTGCTGAGGGCTTCCCGAGACCCCTCCTTCCTATGCCTAGAGGAAGGGTGGGGAGGAGCCCAGTAAATACCGAGGGCGCAGTGACCCCCCCGGCCAGCAGGGGATCCCCCCGGCCACGCTCGCCGGCCAGCAGGGGATCCTCCCGGCCACGCGCGGCATCCGTGGAGCGGAATGAGCTGGAATGGGAAATAGAGCTAAAACTGAGAGAGCTGAAGGATCGTGAACACCAGAGACAGCATGAACAGGAGGAGAAAGAGAGACAGAGGCGTCATGAACGGCAGGAGAATGAGAGACAGAGGCAGAATGAAGAGAGACAAAGGCAGCATGAAGAAAGACAGCGTCAGCATGAACGGGAGGAGAATGAGAGACGGCGTCAGCAGGAACTGGAGCTGGCGAGGCTGAAGGACCGCGCGACCCCGGCTGCGGTGAGTGAGGGGGGACCCAGGACTGCCCGGAGCTTTGATAAGTGCATCCTGGCCCCACGTAAGGAGGGGGAGGACATGGATGACTTCCTGGATGCCTTTGAGACGGCCTGCGAGCTGCACCAGGTTGCTCCCGCGGACAGACTCCGGGTTCTCACCCCCTTACTGGACCCCAAATCCGTGGCATTGTACCGCCAACTGGACGAGGCGGAGAAAGGGAACTACGAACTATTCAAAAAGGCCCTGCTACGTGAGTTTGGGCTGACTTCTGAGATGTACCGGGAAAGGTTCCGGAGTCAGGATAAAACCCCTGAGATCTCATATCTGCAACTAGCCGTCCGCATGGAGGGATACGCCAGCAAGTGGGCTGATGGGGCCCAGACGAAGGAGGACCTGGTTAAACTGCTGGTATTGGAGCAACTGTATGAGCGGTGCCCACCCGACCTGAGGCTGTGGTTGGTGGACAAAAAACCAGAGAACCCGCGACATGCAGGCCGGCTGGCCGATGAGTTTGTGAAGAGCCGGGCAGGGGCTGGCAGGGAGGAGTCCCAAAGGAGCAGGCCCGCTGCCATGCAGAGAGAGAGTCACCCGGGTACCTCCCAAAAGGGGAATGTGGGGAATCCCCTCCCATGGGGAATGCCCAGGGTCAGGGACCACCGACCGGCTCGAGGGGACACATGGGACATGGTCTGCTATCACTGTGACCAGAGGGGTCACCTACGGGCCCAGTGCCCCAGACTCAGGGACAGACTGAGCAGACCAGACCCACCGAGGGTTGACTGGGTAGAGACCCAGCCGGGCGAGAGGCGGCACTCCCAGGGAAGGGGGGCTGGCAGAATACCACCTGCTAAGGAGGAAGGAGAGCTCCAGGCCAGCTCCTCTGGGGGGCTGGATGCTCTAGACTCGGGGTTTTTGGTTTATACGGTGGGCGCAGGGCGGTCCCTCCGGAGAGAGTACCTTGTTCCCCTGGAGGTGGATGGGAGGAAGGTCGATGGATACTGGGATACGGGCGCAGAGGTAACACTGGTCCGGCCCGAGGTGGTGGCCTCAGATCGGATGGTGCCCAACACCTTCCTGACTCTGACGGGGGTGGGTGGGACCCCATTCAAGGTACCTGTGGCGAGGGTACGCCTGAAGTGGGGGCCCAAGGAGGGCCCCAAGGACGTGGGGGTACACCCGTATTTGCCCACTGAGGTGTTGATGGGGGGGGACCTGGAGGACTGGCCAAGCAACCCCCAGAATGCACTGGTTGTGACCCGCAGTCAGAGCCGGCGAGGAGCACTGCGCCCTGACCTTGGGGAGGGTGCCTTGCCCGAGGCGCAGGACCCTAACCTGGTAGGGAGGGAACGCCCAGGGACACGGCTCAGGGAGGCTGCGGCTTCAGACCCAGCCGGCGAGAGAGAGCAGGTGGCCATCCCTGTCCCAGCTGCTGAGTTCCAGGCCGAGGTGCAGAAAGATCCCTCCTTGCGGAAGATAAGGGACCTGGCCGACCTCGGTGTGGTACAGACCATGGGGAGAGGTGGCCGGAAAAGGTTCCTGTGGGAGAAGGGGTTCCTGTACCGAGAATGGGCTCCCCCAGGGAAGATGAAGTCAGGGGGGATCAGGAGACAGCTGGTGGTACCCCAGAAGTATCGCCGCCAGCTGCTGTACCGGGCCCATGACATTCCCCTCTCAGGGCACCAGGGAACCTGGCGTACCCAGCAGACGCTGCTACGGAGCTTTTACTGGCCTGGGGTCTTTGTTACTGTCCGGCAGTACTGCCGATCCTGTGACTGCTGTCAGAGGGGGAGGAAGGCCCGGGACAAGGGGAAAACGGCTTTAGGACCCTTGCCCAGCATAGAGGAGCCTTTCCAAAGGGTGGCCAAGGTTAAAAGGGGGGCTCTGAACCAAGAGAGCCCGAAGCACAGACCTCCAGACTGGAGTGCTGGGAGAAGACCCCAGCCCAGTTGGAACCCCAGGGGTATTGGGGTAGGAAAAGGGCACGGGCCGCATAAACCTTCCCACGTGCGAACTACGAGTGCCATCGAGCACCCCCGACCTAAGGGGGGGCGTGAAACTGGAGGGGCCTGGTGTAATTCTCACCAAGGAATGGGAGGGATGCTGGGGCATCCATGGGAACGGGGGTAGGTTCGAACTTCCCCGGGTCACTGGCTGAAGTGACCCCGCTCAGTTCGGTCTCGAAGGGGGGAGATGTGACGAACTGGGTCTGTTCTTACTGTGGTTTGTGAATGCTGACAGGGGAGTGTGGCTGGGATAGCCGGCATTGGGGGATGGGAGACTGACTGGATACTCTCATAAGAAACGAACCTTCCACACAAACTTCCTCATGGATAGACTTTACAAAAACTAGACAAGCCATTTACAAGACAAACTTTGCCTCTCTACAAAGGAAAAAGGACACTAAACTATCTAAACTGCTACATGCCACAAGGAGCCACAACAGTAGTTCCCTTAACCCACCCAGCAATATTGTTAACCTTTCCAGCTATACTCTTAGCCCAGCAGAAGAGTCTGTCCTATCTCGGGGCCTCTCCTTTTGTCCCTCCAGACCCACGAACATGATACAGTTCTGCGGTGACCTAGAATCCTACTTTCGACGTCTCCGACTCAAAGAATATTTCCAACATACCTCTGAACAGCATACTAACCCACAGAATCCCCCCTACCAGCACTACAAACAAAAGGATTCTGCGTGGACTCCTCCGGACGGTCGAAACAACAGACTGGATTTCTACA
>NW_020672462.1:0-3694 GCF_002925995.2 Terrapene triunguis | reverse complement strand
CTGCTTCCCAGCCAGGCAGGGGTTGTTTTCGGGGTCCGTCGCAGCACAGTCCTGGCAGCAGTTGTTGTCGCAGCGCAGCAGGGGCACGTTGCATAGCCAGTGCCAGACGTCCAGCAGATCCTTCCGGGTCACTTCAGGCTTCATGTCATAGTCGAAGATCTTCTGGAACACGAAGGCCTTGTAGTTGTTGTCGATGGCTGAGAAGGCAGCGCTGGTCATCCCCATGATGTTGAATTGCCCGGTCTTGTTCAGACACTTGGTGGAGCAGGGCGAGTTCAAGGTGAATAAGATCAGGCAGCTGTTCCGGCCGTAGGTCCTGGCCATGAGCTGGGCCACAAAGCTCTTTGGGCCGGAGAGCAGACGCCACTCGCTGTGCTCCGTGTATTTCCCTTTCGTTGTATTCACTTCCTTTGGCCGGGCAGCCACGATGTTCCCGCTGGACAGGTTGTACAGGCCACCGAATGGGCCAATCTTCTTTCTCATGTCTGCTAGCTGGGTCCTGGGAAGATACTTTTCCATATCCTGGAGGTTGCTGCAGGTGGCATGGGGCAGCGAGACAGCGAAGGTGTATTGCTTGTTAACTCCACCGTAACTGAAAGAGGGCAGGAGACAGAGGGGTCAGGGGGCACCGGGCTCCTGGAACTGAGCCAGGAGATGTAAAGTAAAAGGGAGAAAAGAGGAATAGGCCCTGAAAAAAACATCCCAGCTCTGGGCTCCATCTCCCCTGCATCCCCCAGAATTTTGTTATTTACACCTCATAACACAAGAACTAGGAGTCACCAAATGAAATTAATAGGCAGCAGGCGTAAAAAAAAAAGTATTTCTTCACACAACGCACAGTCAACCTGTGGAACTCTTTGCCAGAGGATGTTGTGAAGGCCAAGCTGGGAACGGGTGACAGAGGATGGATCACTTGATGATTCCCTGTTCTCTTCATTCCCTCTGGAGTACCTGGCACTGGCCACTGTCAGAAGACAGGATGCTGGGCTAGATGGACCTTTGCTCTGACTCAGTCTGGCCTTCTTAAATTCACCCCCTCCCTCCTCTGGGCTCCATTTCCTCAAGACCCCCAGAATCACCCCTCCCAACTGTAGGCTCCATCTCCCCCTGAACCCCTAGAATCACCCCTAGAATCAAGACAGTGCTTAATCTAATGCAGGGGTCAGTGCATCCCTGGCATGCTGGGTGCTCTCTGCCCTCGTTTAGGTGTCTCTAGTGCCTGGCACAATAGCAGCCCCCTGCTCTCAGGCGGGGTCTGGGCAGAGCCGGGCACAGTGGGCCCCCCGCCGACCCTGCTCGGTGTCCCTATAAGCCAGTAGGATACAACCAGGGCCATTCTCTGCTGCTCTTCGTAGCTGGGCTACAGGGGCAGGGAAGGACAGAGACAAACCCCAGGCCGGTCACTCACCGGTTCACATAATTCACTATGTCTCTGAGTGCGACCAGCTTGATGCTCCCGGTGGTCTCTGGCCCGAAGCAGAGGAGAAGGGGCAGCAGCAGGAGTCCAGCCCTGGGCATCCGTCCTCGCACCTGCACAGGACCCTGCAGTGTCAGCACCCCCGAGCCTGGGCACAGACCCAGAGCCACCAACCCACATCTCCTAGCCCCTGAAGCGCCACCGACAGGAGAGGGGGCAGTGGGACTCCCTGGGGCTCCCTGAGGCATTGGGGGAATGGGGAGTAGGGAGGACTCTGCTGAGGTGCCGTGGGGCAGGATAGATGGGTGCCTGAGGGAAGTCCCTGAGGCAGGGTGGAGGTGGGTGGCAGAGGGGACTCCCTTAGGCCTTCATGGTGCAGGAGGAGGTGAGGGACATGGGGGAGTCATCAGGTTTTCTATGAACAGGAGGGAGGTGGTGGGCAGGAGGCACTCCCCTGTGGCTCAATGGGGCATGGAGACTCTCTGGAGCTCTGTGGGGCATGGATAAGTCGGGGTAGAGGGCTCACCTGGGGCTCCATGGGGCAGGGGTGGTGGGGGTTAGGGGGACTCACCTGGGGCTCCATAGTGAGCGGTGAAGGGTCCGTGTCTCTGCTGACAGATGCTCGCACACACTCTTGGTGTGATGGTCCCAGCCACGCTTTTTATAGCACTGCCGCTGGCAGCTGGGAAGGGCCGGGCCACTCTCCTGCTGTCCCGACCCAATGGGAGAGGCTTTGGGGCGGGGGCTGTTGGCCACAGACCCCAGGATCCAGGGGAACAGGATGGATATGTGAATATTGGCTCTCTGAGAACTTCCTCCTGATCCCAGATCAATGCAAACCTAGGCAAGTTATCTCCCTGGGCTGGATTTGCTGCTCTGAGGAAAGTTTATGACACCTCTGGGGTCAGTGCCCAGTCACTGTATGGAAAGGCAAAGTCACGTCCATGTCAAGGAAATGTGAGGTCAGAGCTCTGTGACACCCCAGGGGAATACCTTGTAACCCCCATATTCCTCATTTAAAATCTGCTTAACCTAGATGTTGCCCAGTCTAATAGGGTTGAGAGTTTAGATTGCGTGCTTATATTTTATTTTATTTTGGTAACTAACTCTGAATTTTTGCCTAGCACTTATAATCATTTGAAATCTATCTTGTGAAGTCAGTAAATTTGTTTAACTGTTTTTCTTCCAGTGAGTTTGCCTGAAGTGTCTGGTAAATCTGCTCAGGTTTACAAAGCCCGGTGTATATCCACTTGCCTTTGATGAAGTGGTGAACCAATTAATAAATTGGGCGGTATATTCATGAGGTAAAGTACTGGGAGGATTTGGCTGGTGCCTTTCTCAGTGTGATTTAAGAGTGGCTCTGGGAGCATTCATGCAATCTAGCTGGGTATGGGGCTCCACATCGAATTTTTAGAATATCAGGGTTGGAAGGGACCTCAAGAAATCATCTAGTCCAACCCACTGCTCAAAGTAGGACCAATCCCCAATTAAACCATCCAACAACTTTTTGCCTCATATCCCCTTCAAAAATTGAACTCATAACCCTGGATTTAGGAGGCCAATGCTCAAACCACTGAGCTATCCCTCGCAACATATGCTGTTGTGCTGAGTGGGGTTGTTGTTTGTCACTAGCAAAGCATTGTGAAGACAGTCCAGGCCAGAGACATAAGTGGGCACAGTGGTCCCAGGAGACCCAAGCTGCACCTAGGGGATCCCGTCACAGTGACACAGCGAGCAGGGTGAAATACACAGCTTGTTGTACTGAGCAAGATTTGCACTTCATACACTGGTGTAAAGATTTTAAGTGAGGCTTTAAGTGGGGTGGCTAAGGACAGTCAGGAGGAGGCTACCGGTTTGTTATTTTCTGTTTGCTTCTTTCGGGAAAGAGAAGTAGGGACAGAAAAGCAGGAAAATGAGGGAAAGCAGTGAAGTGATTGCGAACTTGGAGCTTTTTAGACTGCAGGTTGCAGAAAAAGAGAGAGAGCTCCAGAGACTATTGGAACTGAAAGAACTGGAGATAAAGGAGAAGCAGGAGGAAAGAGAAAGAGAGTGGGAAGAAAGAGAAAATGGACCAACTGGAACTGCTGGAGACCAGAACCAGAACCCACCGACCCCAGCGATTCCCATCACTCCAAAAATCCACAGTTGAATTCATTTATGTCCTGCATACAATGAGGCAGACGACATTGCTGAATATCTGAGCACCGTTGAAAGGCTGTGTGCAGTGCACGAAATCCCTGACGCCAAGAGAGTGCCTCGCCTGATTGCAAAATGAAC
>NW_020672461.1:0-1140 GCF_002925995.2 Terrapene triunguis | reverse complement strand
GACCCTGACACTGTCTCCATTTCTCTCCTTTCCCAGTCAAATAAAGCATTACAATTGGTGCATTGGAATTGCTCTCCCCTTCTGGGGTCTGAATTATTAACATAAAATAACAATTTTATGTCAAAGCCAGAATCTCTGGGCCTTCTTCTCCAGACTCACCAATCCATTATGACTCTTCATCATCAACCTCTCCCTCCTGGAAATCCTGCTCACCAGCATGCTCATCACCAAGATGTTGACCAACATGGTGAGCAATTGGAAGACCAGTTCCTTCCCTAACTTCCATGCAAGTGCCATTGCGTGCACTGACCAAAACCCCATCCCATTTGCCTAAATGTCACTGTTTCCATGAATGTTCCTGTCTGGATGGCTGGAATGTTCACACAGGGGCCATCAACTCAGCTGAATCACATTCCCTGAAAAAGCAAAGTTATTATTCACACAAAAAAGATTTAGCTGTATTCATTCAGTTTTTCAAGTGATACAGAGTAGTAGCTCACTTCAGCATCCCACAGAGGTATATCACAGGGTAGCTCACAAGTAGAGTTGGATGGAAAATTTCTGATGAAAAAGAATTTTGTCCAAAATGCTGATTCATAGAACCCAAAATGATTCACAGAAACATCTCAGGTTTGATGGACTTTCAGGGAAGAAAGGTCAGATTGGCAATGGACTTCCTGCCTGCCAAGCTGAGCTGCTAAGGAGCAGGAAGTTTGAAGACCCTGGTATGAGCTCCCAGGGACCGTGGCTCTAGGGCAATCTCAGCATGCAGACAGCCCCTGGCCCAGGAACACCAGGGCTTCCAGACTTCCGGGCCAGCTGCCTTCCCAAAATGGCCACTGAGTCACCTAGTCTGGGCAACCAGCTGGCCTGGGAACCTGGAATCAGATGTTGAGTGAAACTCACATTCTGCTCCTATTAGCAGCCATGAAACTGACAAGAATGTCAATTTCACTCAGCAGATGCCGGGTTCTGTGGAGAAAATTTTGTTTCTGAAGCACCATGTGTTGGTGTTTCTAAAACATCCCCCCCCCCCCGTGTTTTCAGTAAGAGGGAAATTTTGAAATAGTAACATTTCCCACAAAGTGGAAAACCCATGTTTTGGCCAGCTCTGCTTTCAAGCTTTGTTTGTTGTTATGT
>NW_020672460.1:0-3754 GCF_002925995.2 Terrapene triunguis | reverse complement strand
ATTGATTAAAGCGACAAAGAGTCCTGTGGCACCTTATAGACTAACAGAAGTATTGGAGCATAAGCTTTCATGGGTGAATACCCACTTCGTGTTGACATGCGTCTGACGAAGTGGGTATTCACACACGAAAGCTTATGCTCCAATGCTTCTGTTAGTCTATAGGGTGCCACAGGACTCTTTGTCAGTTTTTACAGATCCAGACTAACACGGCTACCCCTCTGATACTAATTGATTAAATACATCCTTATTTGGATCAAACATGGATAATGATAATTTGAACGAGACATATAAGGATTTTGAAATATCACAGGTTTTCTTTAAATAACATGTCATGATTTGGATGTGGTATCCCAGATTCCAAGTTTTTAATTGAACCAAATGATATTTTTTTAACATTTAATTTGACATTTGACTTTTACTTCTCTGTGTTTTTGAATACTGATTTAAAATCTATTTACCTTTAATTTATTCATGTACTTTTCTTAATTTCAAGAATTATAAAGTATTATCAATAGTGTTTATTACATATTCACCATAAGCTGAACAAATGATTGCTTTTCCAAAATAGTTATTTTTTTCCCAATCATTATTATATTGTATTTTATCAATTGATTCAGCCGATTTTGAATTTTATTAAACAATTTGGTTATTTCATGCATGTAAATCATTCTTGAATTGCTAAATCATACATTTCTTTCAACATTGGGTCAATTACTTGATTAGTTTCTTCCTCAACCACATAATGGATATGTCTCTTGATTTTTCAACAACCACCTTATTTCATATTGACATTCCTTTACCAAATAAACCTGTAATATTGTTAAAATTCCAAAAGCATTAAGCCCTCATTTTCTTATGGGAACAGAAAGGTTGTTTTTTATATTGATACTTAAATACGCAATATTTTGTACTTGCTGCTCATAAAAAGTAAGCTTACTTATAAGGAGTACTAGGAGTACTGAAAAGAAAAATCCAACTTTAGTATCCTTACAATAACTGAATTTATTCATTTACCAATTAGATACATTTCACACATCAATGATATGCATAAATTACACTTGTTTAATTAGTACCCCTGGTATAGATAGACATGGCAGTAAGAACACTTACAAGGCCTTCTTGAAGAACTGGACATTCCACAGGGTTCAGCGACCCATAGTCCTTTTTCACTACTATTGCCTGTACCTCTATTTTAAAATATTTGTTAATAACTTTTACACTACTCAAAGACTTAATTTGGATACAGGTTTCATATTCTCCTTTATTTTTATATTCTAAGTTATATATGGTCAATACTCCATTTTGTTTACTGAGTTTTGGCATTTGGTTTTGTTTTTCCATGATCCATATGGGATTTCATCACTTGTTGGTGAAGATTTATCTTCAGTTGTAACATATGTTTTATATCCTCCCCACTCTGGATTGCTTTTAAGGGAGAGATTTTTTCCTTCAATTTACCAAAGTCATTTGATCATTTTTTTTATGTCATATTCAAGAACAAGTTTCTCACCTATTACTCCTTTAACCTTTTGATTAAATTTGTTATGAGCGGTTGGAAGAAGTGTTTGATCAACTAAATTTTTTTTGGAAAGTAATGTACATACCTTCCTCCAAATTTCTGGACCTCCAATGGAAAATCCTTCCACAATATAAACTTTTGCTCATCTTTCAATGCTAGATGTACTGCTATCTATACAGACTTGACAAATGACTTTGCACCTTATGTATTTTTTAAAGTTGTACCATTAGTCCATGCGGTAAACAGTATTTTATCCCAAGTCTTAGTTATAAATTGTTCTTGTGCTGATTGATATCCCATTCAAAGAAAATTTCAGTTGAACGGTGTGGTGTAATCCCTTTTAGTTCTTGAGGATGGAGCTCAGCTGTTCTGAGTAGTGGCAGATGACAGAACAAGGAGCAATGGTCTCAAGTTGCAGTGGTGGAGGTCTGGGTTAGATAGAAGCACTGGAATGGGTTACATAGGGAGGTGGTGGAATCTCCATCCTTAGAGGCTTGACAAAGCCTTGGCTGGGATGATTTAGTTTGTGTTGGTCCTGTTTTGAGCAGGGGGTTGGAGTAGATGATCTCCTGAGGTCTCTTCCAACCCTTATCTTCTATGATTCTATCTTGGCGTATTTGTTCTCGTGCCCAGATCACTGTTATCATTGGATCCTGAGCCTCAAGAGGCAAGTTTGAGGCTTGTCCCAACATAGTCCTCATTTGCCTTGGCGGTTCTTGTTTTACTGGAACAGTCTGTGGTTGTATGATTGGAAGTGCAGCGTTACAGCAGTAATGCAGCATCAGTGTTGTTATGACATGCATTTTTTTTTCTTTTCCTGCTACTAGGCTGTCTGTTTCTAATCCTCCACTTCCTCTTTTGCAGTCAATGTCTCTGGTTCCTCTGCCTGTGGAAATATATATTTTTTTATGGTACAATCTTAAGTGATTAGCATGATAGAATGTATTCACCTTTCTTTTCTCTTTTGTGATCCTAATTCTGAATATAGAGAGGAACTGAGTTTATCCATAATAGAGTGTGGCCCAGTTCATTGGTTACATAAATTGCATTCTGGTACAACATATGATAGGAGCATCATCTGATCTCCAATTTTCCAAGTGTTCTCTCTTTCGCCTTTATCAAAGTAGCCTTTTGTCTTTTGTTTGGATTTTCCCAATTTAAGAGCTACCAGCAAGTGAATCTGATTAAACGTTTCTTTAATGATTGCAGGTAGGTCTCCAGTTTAACTCCCTCTAACTGTGTGCCACTGGCATGCCTCAAGAGATGCTGCAGCATTCACATGGTTGGCCCAGTCATTACCTCAATGGTTGTATGGCCTGTGGAGGGAGTTGGATTTGCCCTGAGTGTCATTAAAATGAGTGGAATTAGAGTGTCCCCATTGCATTCCGTTGGAATCTACCCAGTTCCGCAGCATTAGTTTGATGGTGCAATTTGTTCACTGTACCATCCCTGATGATTTAGGCCTATTTGGAATGTGCAATTTTTTTGCACTCCCAAGAACTGCAAACCCATTTGGAAGACTTGCCCAGAAAAATGTGTTCCTTTGTCTGGCTCTGCCCAAGTGTGGCGTCTCCAGTGAGAGAAGACTAGTTCCACTAAGATCGTTGTTGTGGCTAAAGCAGCATTTGCCTTAAGGGGAATTCATCCACCTATTTAGAGAGTGAGTCAACAATAAGACTACATTTTAGTCACAGGTGTTTTTAGTAAAAGTCATGTACAGGTCACAGGCAGTAAAAAAAAAATTCACAGACCGTGACCTCTCCATGGCTTGTACTATATACCCCAGACTAAATCTTGTGTGGGGGGGAACGTAGGGCAACACGGATGCTCGGGTGGGAAAAGCCTGGGAATCCTGGTGGTTCTGGACGGGGTGATTGGTGCGGCTGGCAGGCTCCCTACCCAGCTCATCGTGTCGCTCCCTGGAAGAGGTGACATGACCCTCCCTCCACACGCTGCCCCTACACCAAGTGCCATCTCCACAGCTCCCATTGACAGCTGCAGTCATTTACCAGTGGACAATATAGATCACATAACCACTTTTACTTACAATAAGGGAATTTTAGATTACACTGTAGTAGGGATTATTAGATACATTAATAAAAAGATACTTTGTTTTGAAAAGAATACTGCCTGTGTCAATCACTTTATCGGAAGTTTACATACATGTCCTCCAAGTATTTTCCTTTAATACCCTGGACTGGAGGCCCATATCTTGGGAAAGACAAACCAAGAGGG
>NW_020672459.1:0-1150 GCF_002925995.2 Terrapene triunguis | reverse complement strand
AGTCAGTACCGGGACCAGCACTTTCGGGTGAGGGGCGGGCGGGGGGCGGGCGAGAGATGGGGAGGTGTGTGGGGGAAGTAGGCACGTGGGAGATTGGGGGGGAGGCGGGGAAGGGGGTTGGGCGTGGCGGGATCGGTTCTGGCGTGCAGGGTGTGAAGATGGGGAAGAGAGGGATGGAAGTATTGGGTCCTGCACGTAGGGGTTACCAGCAACCTAACAGCTACAGCAGGGGCGGGCAAACTTTTTGGCCTGAGGGCCACATCAGGTTTCTGAAATTGTATGGAGGGCCGGTTAGTGGAGGCGGTGCCTCCCCAAACAGCCAGGCGTGGCCCGCCCCCATCCAACCCGTCCCCTGACCCCCTACCCCTGACTACCCCCCACTGCCCCATCCAACCCCTCCTCTCCTTCCTGACTGCCCCCCCCAGGGACCCCTGCCCCATCCAACCACCCCTTCTCCCTGACTGCCCCTGGAACCCCTGCCCCGACTGCCCCCTGACCTCCTCATCCAACCTCTCCTCTCATTCCTGACTTCCCCCCTGGGACCCCTGCCCCCATTCAATCCCCCTATTCCCTGCCCTCTGACCACCCCGACCCCTATCCACACCACCCTCCCGAGCTCCCCTGCCCCCTTATCCAATCCCCCCTGCCCCCTTACTGCGCCGCCCATAGTACTGGGTCAGGCCGGCTCTGCAGTTGCGCTGCCCGGCAAGAGCTCACAGTCCAGATGCCCAGAACATTGTGCCGGAACAGCAAGGGAGGGGCCGAGGCTAGCCTCCCAGGACAGGAGCTCAGGGGCCGGGCAGGAGGGTCCTGCGGGCCGGATGTGGCCCGTGGGCCATAGTTTGCCCACCTCTCAGCTACAGGATTAAACTGTTCCTCACAAACTGATTAAAAAGCTGAATCTCTGCTGTCCAGATGCAGTGACCAGGGGAAAGCTGACCTCGGCTGCTTGACAAGGGGCATGCTGGCCATTCTCTGTTTTCTCTCTTGTTTCCGAGCTTTTTGCCTTGTGAGGGCGGCTGAAATGTCTCTACTGCTTTAGCTTTCTCGCAGCCTCTTGATTGCTGTGATGTGGGTGCAATTTCCCTAGTCTATTCCTTATGCCAGAGTTCATTTTTGAGTTATTTCTCAAAGAATAATTCCACTGGCT
>NW_020672458.1:0-1724 GCF_002925995.2 Terrapene triunguis | reverse complement strand
AGAGTAGTTTGTAAACCTCAACCAATGTGTTTTTAATAACTGTCAGGGTATTAAAATACCAGAAACACTGACCTAACGAAGCTGAGATACGGTAGATAAGCCGTTGTGACCTTTCATGTCATGTCTGAGCCAGGGGAGTGTGCAGCTCAGGCATTGGTAATGGGCTGTAATGCCTTTTGCTCCTGGATCAATTCCAAGCGAGTGTAGCTCAGAAGGGGCTGAGTGGCGTTTCTATAGGGGTCTGATTATCTTTGTGCTGTACAGACATATAATGAAAACGTGGTCCCTGCCCCGGAATGCTCACTGGGGGGTTTTAAGGGCTGGACTACATGCCAAGTTGCGCTAGTTTCTATTCTGTCTTGGTTCTTAAGCTGTGCTCACCACCAGAGCTTCTGAGCACCTCCCAGTCGTGAGTAACGTCCGCTGTGTGTTGGTTCACTCAGCCTCTCCCCAGAGGGAGCAGTGTGCAGTGGAGTGTTTTGTTTTGGGATTTTTTAAAATCTCCCTCCCTTTTTCTACATTCACACACGTTACTAGGTGCTTACATTAGAGAAGGCAAGGTCAAAGAAATGCCCCTTGCACTTAGAGTGGAATAGACTTAAATTGGCAGGGACCTTGGACATTTTTTGCTTTTCTCTGCAGCATGGGGTGTGGAGGGCCTACTGGGATCATCTGGGCACGTCTCGTCGAATCAATTCCCTGCCATTGTAAGTGCCTTGGGCATCGGTGGCACCTCGGTCTCTCCTGCTCCCTGCCCGTGACACAGAATGGTTTACCCCAAGATACTGGGCTCAATACAGGGGTCCTGGGTGAAATGTGAGTTGCTTGTGATGTACAGTGGGTCAGACGAGGGGGATGTCTACACAAATGGGAGTGTGTAGTGCACAGACACTATGTGCCCTGCTCACTCTGGTATAATTATCAGTGGAGATGGTGAGGCCTGGTTTAGGTGGGTGGAGTAGCGTAGAGTATCCAACAGGGAATAGACCCTACACGTCAAGGCATTGAGTCCCACATCTACACTGCTTGTTTTGGCAGTGTAGTGTCCCGCTGCCTCCCTGCTACCAGAGCCTTCCCCCGCCCCAGTAAAAAGCTCTGGCACTGGTAACTGCACACCACAGAGACAAGTGTGGACACAGCCTGCCTTTCTCTATGGCATGGAGCAATATGTGTAGTGCCTGTACTCTATATGCCACTGTAAGAGTAGACATAGATGGTCAAATGGGCCCTTCTGACCTTAAATTCTGTGCCATGACCTAGAGAGGTGTGAGTTTAAACCAGTTGTCGTTAAACTGGTGAACAGTGGTGTGTGGACACTCCTATTCTGGTTTAAACCAGGTTATTTCAGTTTAGTTGAAGCCAGTTAGGAACTGGTTTGAGCTAAACTACAATAAGCCACTCTGAAACTGAAAATAAGAGCATCCAGTCATGGCTTGCCCCATTTTAGCTAAATTGGTTCAAAAACAAATGTAAGTTTTTCCGGTGTAAACGAGGCTGAAGTGAGTTTGGTGCCCCCATTGTGAAATGAGTCATGGGTCTCGGTCCGGCTCTAGTGAGCAGGTATCCCCGTCCCAAGGAGCACTGTCGTGTTTGGTATGAAGTAGCCCCTTCTCTATCTGTCTCAGCAGAGAGACCAAGGCCTGAACGGGCCTCTCATCTCTGGAAATGGTCCCTTTCATAGATTCATAGATTCATAGATTCTAGGACTGGAAGGGACCTCGAGA
>NW_020672457.1:0-5697 GCF_002925995.2 Terrapene triunguis | reverse complement strand
CATTTTATGGAAACAGCAGGGTCAGATGATCATCTTGGACAAATAGCTGTGAGCCCAGTGAAGTCAGCTGATGATCTGGCAATTGTATTTGTCTATAAAGAGTCAGAATAAAACTATCCATTCCTAAAGTAGCCTAAAGCTGAGATTTTTCATAATTGTCTTATGGATTTACATGCACTATCCCCATTATATTTATTGCAAATGGGTGTCCCAATCCCATAAGTGGATTTGAAAATCCCAGCATGATATTTTTAAAGTCTGCCACCCCCAAGGCCTGCAACTGACTAGTTACAGAGAGTCTCTTTTGGAAAGAAAAACTACCCTCATTAATGGTAAAATCACACAGTATTGGTGAAGGTTCAATCCATAGTTAAAACTATCACTAAAGCAAAAAGTAGAGTAAATTGAATTCAATAGACTTACCCAGTTCACCAAGGGGATGAAGTCAAGAGAAATGAATAGAACAACCCAGAGTTGCAAGCACTTTTATATGCTTTCTTAGTCAATGGGAAGGATAGGAGACACCCTTTCAATAACAAAAAAAAATGTTTTCTTGCTTTGTACGATAATTATTATTATCCTTTAATTATTGTAATGGCTTTGCCATGGTTGATCAATTACTCAATTTCCAATCCCACATATGGATGGCATGCATATTACACCCTTAATTCCTTTAATCTGAAAGCTTTTTGGCCAACATACCTTCTTGGCATCATCTCACTGATCTCCTTGATGTTGACAGTGGTATAAATTCAGTTCCGTTGCATTACTTCTTCATTGAAGAACTTCAAAATATGAAGGTGACTCAGAGGTGTATGAATATTACAATCTGTTGGGATGTGCAGGATTCCGTGTCGTTCTTTAAATCCCGACTAGTATCTAATTAGCGGCAAGGTGGAATTCACCCTTCTGAATTCTTGTGAGACACGAAAGTCTCTCCAATCAGTTCAATGGCCTCGGAACCAGGCCTGTTGGGTTACAATACTGTGCTGGATACATGACCAGGACAATGGCTCAAACTGATACATTAAATGGTCATAAGTCACCAGGACCAGATGGTGTTCTCCCAAAAGTTCAGAAGGAACCCAAATGTAAATTTGCAGAACTGCTAACTGTGAGAACTAGCCTGTCGCTTAAATCGGCCTCTCTATGAGATTACTGGCAGATAACTAATATGGTGCCAATTTTGAGACAAGTCTCCTAAATTCAGTACAAGGTAAATTGGTTGAAAGAAATATCAGCCATATAGAGGACCGTGATACGCTGGGGAAGAGTCAATATGGCTTTTGTGAAGGGAAGTCATGGCTTACTAATCATTAGAATTCTTTGTGTTGGTCAACAAATATGTGGAGAAGGGTGTTCCAGTGGAGAATGTGTATTTGGATTTACAGAAAGTCTTTGATAAGCTCCTGCACTAAAAGCTCTTACATAAACTAAGCAGTATACTAAACTGCCACCAACCTGCAGCAGCACCCTCTGCCGTGGCACCACAATCCTAGCTCTGACCTGGTGAGGAGGGGATACCCATGGGGGCAAGGAAGAGAGTGCCAGTTATGGGATTAGAGGGAAGGTCCACTCATGAATTAGTAACTGGTTAAAACATAAGGAGGAAAGGGGTAGGAAGAAAATGTTCAGTTTTCCAAGTGGAAAGCGGTAAATAGCTGGCTCCTTCAAGGAGCTTTACTGGGACCAGTGCTGTTCAACGTACTGAGAAATGATATGGAAAAGTGGGGCATACTGTGAGTTGGCAAAGTTTGCAGAGCACACAAAATTACTCAAGATCGTTAAGTTGAAATCATTCTGCAAAGAGTTACAAAGGCATCTTACAAAACTGGGTGACTGGCAAGAAAATGGCAGATTAAATTGCATGTTGGTACATGCAAAGTAATGCACATTGGAAAACATAATCCCAGCGATACATACACAGTGATGGGGTTTAAATTAGCTGTTACCCCTCAGGAAAGAGATTTTAAACTCACTGCAGGTAGTTCTCTGAAAATATCTGCTCAACGTCCAGCAGCAGTCACAAAAGCTAAGAGAATGTTAGGAACCATTATGAAACGGATAGGCTCCTAAAACAGAAAAACATTGTGATGCCACTATATAAATCCATGGTATGCCACCCCTGGAATACTGCATGCAGTTCTGGTCACTCCATCTCAGAAAAGATCTAGAGAAAGCCCAGAGAAGGGCAACACAAATGATTAAGGGTATAGAACAGCTTCCATATGAAGCGAGATTAAAATGACTGGAAGTGTTCAGCTTGGAAAAGAGAGGATTGAGGGGGGACGTGATAGAGGTCTATAAAATCATGAACCATGTAATGCTATTTACCCTTTCACATAACACATGAACCAGGGATCATCCAAAGAAATTAATAGGCAGGAGGTTTAAAACAAACATGAGGAAGTACCTCTTCATGCAACACATAGTCAATCTCTGCAACTTGTTCCCAGGGGACAAGGCCCAAATTATAACTGAATTCAAAAAAGAATTCGGTAAGTTCACAGAAGATAGGTCCATCTATGCCTAGTAGCCCAGCTGGTCAGGAAGGCAACCCCATGTTCTGGGTGTCCCTAAACCTGTGACTGCGAGAAGCTGGGCCTGGATGACAAATTGCCCATTTCTGTTCACTCTTGCTGAAGCATCTGGCACCAGATCCTGTTGGAAGATATGAGCATAAGCTTTCGTGGCCTACAGCCCACTTCATCGGATGCATAGAATGGAACACACAGAAAGAAGATGCCATACCAACTGTGTGTATAAATATCTGTATGTATAAATACCTTCTTTCTGTGTGTGGTCCATTCTATGGATCCGATGAAGTGGGCTGTAGCCCACGAAAGCTTATGCTCAAATAAATTTGTTAGTCTCTAAGGTGCCACAAGTACTCCTGTTCTTTTTGCGGATACAGACTAACACGGCTGCTACTCTGAAACCTGTTGGAAGATAGGATACTGGGCTAGATGGACCATTGTTCTAACCCTGCAGGCCATTCTGATGTTCATGACTTATCCACAACTTAAATCCCTCCATAGCCTTCAAAGTAGAGCTGAAGCAGGATTGAAGTGTTGCGGTAATGTTTTGTGCTCTCGCTCTGCTCAGTAGTGACTTTCAGCCTAATGCAATTGGACTTTCCAGTCTGAAGAGATGTCCAGTTAAGTGATCATTAGTTTAGGGACAGGAATACAGGTGATGATCATAACAGGACACCCAAGGGCTACCTACAGCCGGCTTGCTCCTGGGTTTCAGTGAAAAGTGGCAGTAGGAGAAAGGAAAGAGTGCAGATGTATAAAGGCTTGTATGAACTCTGGAACCTGTAACAAGACACTTGTTACAATGGGACAATGTAACTGACAAAGGACAGGAAGATTCACATGAGCGATGGAAGTAAAGCCTACTTACTCAGGGGCAGAATGGTTGAGGAATATCGTTCTAGAGCAAAGTAGACTAATCCAGTGTATGACTAGCTTCAGCACAGGATGCAAGATCTTCCTTTTTCAAAGAAGTACCCTACCACCGCTGGAATGATTTTTAAATTGCTATATACAGCCCATGACCATAGGCGCCAACGGAAAAAAATTGGTGGGTGCTCAGCACCCACCGGCAGCTCCACGTGGCCCTGCCCCGCTGCTCCAGCTCACCTCCGCCTCCTCCACGAGCACGCTGCCGTGTCCTGCTTCTCCCCCCTCCCTCCCAGCGCTTGCGCCGCGAAACAGCTGATTCGTGGGGCGAGGAGAGGGAACGTGGCACGCTGGGGGAAGAGGCGGGGCCGGGGCGGGGATTTGGGGAAGGGATCCAATAGGGGCAGGGAGGGGGTGGAGTTAGGGCGGGGACTTTGGGGATGGGGTTGGAATGGGGGCGGGGCCAGGGGAGGGGGGCGCGAGCACCCACCAGTACCGTAGAAAGTTGGCACATATGCCATGACCTGAAGAAGTGCTCAGTGTAGCTCAAAAGCTTGTCTCTCCACAACAGAAGTTGATCCAATAAAAGATATTCCCTGACCCTCCATGTCTCGCTAATATACAGTCCAAGCATAGCTTCCTATCACGAGTGAAGTAGGAAGAACAAAAGACTCTATGAAGCTTACTGGGGGACTCTCTGGATATTTAGGAGGAGAGGAATTGGTCAGTCGTTCCTCTGGTCCTAGATCATTTGGTCAATAATACCCAGTGGCACCTCTTTCAAAGAAGTTCATCTAGGAAAGGTTTAATCTATTGTGCTAGTGGGGATTATAGGACAATGTCCGATAGATAAATGTCCTTCATACTTTATACTAAAGCACATGGGAGCCTTCAACTAGGCTCAGAACAGCCTGGAAAAGAAATATATAGACATGCTTAAAGAGACAGAGCATGCTTTTCCTACAAAGGAGAATACACATCACTAGCGGAGCTGGAGTGTCCTAGGAAAATATTACTTGAAATATAGGGCCAAATCCTCAGCTGGTGTAAACTGGAACAATATCATTGGTGTTGACTCAAGACTCACATGACTGGAAGTCCCTTCAGAGATGAATTTATAATAATAGAATCATAAAAATGTGGGGCTGGAAGGGACCTTGAGAAGTCATCAAGCCCATTCCCCTGAACTGAGGCAGGACCAAGTAAACCTAGACCATCCCCGATAGGTGTTTATCCAACCTGTCCTTAAAAACCTCCAGTGATGAGGATTCCACAGCCACCCTTAGAAGCCTATTCCACAGCTAAACTACCCTTAGCGCTAGAAAGATTTCCTAATAGCTAATCTAAATCTCCCTTGCTGCATTTTAAGCCCATTACTTCTTGTCCTATCTTCAGTGGACATAGAGAACAGTTGATCATAACTACCCTGAATATATTTGAAGACATTTATCGGGTCACCTCTCAATCTTCATTTCTCAAGACTAAACATGCCCAGGTTTTTCTTAACCTTTTCTTATAGGTCAGGTTTTCTAAACCTTTTGTCATTTTGGTTTCTCTACTCTGGCGTCTCTCCCGTGTGTCCACAACTTTTAGAGTATGGTGCCCAGAACTGGACATGGTGTTTTAACAGAGGCCTCACCTGACCCAAATGGAGTGGGACAGTTACCTCCTGTGTCTTACATACAACACTCCTGTTAATACAGCCTAGAATAATATTATCCTTTTTCACAACTGCATCACACTGTTGACTCGCATTCAGTTTGTGATCCACTATAGCCCCCAGATCCTTTTCAGCAGTACTACCACCTTGCCAGTTTGCTGAGGAGGAAAATGCAACTCACAGGGGCATATTAGAAGGGAACGCAAGTTATTGGATTTCAATGGGCATTGTATCAGCCCCAGACTGTATTAAAAACCTTGCCCTTAAGCTCTCTATTCATGACCTCCCGATCATTCATATGGGGATAATGATTCATGGGTTTATAGATTCCAAGGCCATAAAAGGGACCATTGTGATCACTCATGTTGATCACTTGTATAATGCAGGCCACTGAATGTCCCTGAAAAAGAATCCTAGAGCATGTCTTTTAGAAAAACATTCTGCGGGACCTTGGGCAAGTCAGTTCATTGCCTCCCCATCTGCAAAATGGTCATGATGGTCCTTCCTCCCACCCTTTCTCAGCCACGTCTTGTCAACTCTTCAAGATGGGGACTGTCTCAGACTCTGGGCCTGTAATGTGAGCAGCACACTGGGGCCCTGATCTCAGCAGTGGCATACAGGAGATCCTGGAGT
>NW_020672456.1:0-1965 GCF_002925995.2 Terrapene triunguis | reverse complement strand
TATTGAGGTGCAACCCCTCTACGCAGCAAGGTACAACCCTTTTACGTCATAAGGTGCCGCCTCGCACCTTGTACCTGTTGGTTCGATCAAAACAACTCTATCCATCATTTTACCCTTTTGCCCCTGTCATTGGGATGGGTCGGCCTGTTCCATGTTATCTGTGGAATGTTTCGGCATAGTGTGTCTTGGTACCATGTTTATACTGTAACTATGCTAAGTGGAAATATATTTATGCAACATCAGCCCTTTCCTTGCCAGCTTCTGTGAGCAGGGCCTGCCTCTTGCTCACAGCTTAACTTTGCTTTATGCTATCAAAGTCTTGACCATTACTTTAGTTCAGGCCTTAGGGCCTTTTACTTACTACACTTACTAGCAGATGAGAGACTAATTTTTCATTTCCTCTCGTGTAACCATTTCTATTAGGAAGCCCCAGCAGGATTACCAAGGGATCATTAAACAAATTATTTTAAAATCATGGAATGTGAGCACAAGAACAAAACCTAGTTTAGGCATTGTAATTCATCCAATCACATCATAGGACTCTGGAGCCAAAGCCACATGAGAAAAACACTATTGGAAAAAAACTGTGTTCCTCTACCATGCACCACCAGAGAAGCAGAAGTCAGGGGAGGTGAAAGGTTCTGCTGCCTTTGAGATGAAATCTAAGCGAATGGCCATCCATAGACTTTCACCCCATATTTAATCACAGAAGGAGAAAGGAAGTTGAATCAAGTTTCATCTTTAGCACTTAATCTTCTGATGGCAATACCAGCAGATTGATAGCTGGGTCTATGGAGGTTTGATATTCCCATTTGTATTAATCAGTTCTTAGATCGGGCTAACTCTGCAAATCATTCTCGCCCTTCCCAAGCAAAAATAAATGCATGTAGTTAATGAGTCTTAATAAGTCACAAAATATCTACACGCATTTAGCATTGAAGATTCAGTATGCAGCGTGCACACTGTTAATACCACTGTACAGTCAGTTCCATTTACTCAGCTGGGCTGTATTTAACGATTCAGTTTGCTGTTTATCTAATTATTTATGCCTGCTCAATAATACATCAGTTACTAAGTTATACATGAACTGCAGGTTGGTAAATGGAACTCAAGGTAAAATATTCCTTTGTTGTTAATAGTAATAATATATTGTGCTTACAGAGGCATAATTTCATCCAGCCATCTCCAAGAGTTTTAAAACGTGGATAAGTATCGTTCTCTCTCTCTCTCGAAAGGGAGGGGGACAGGGGCACAGACAGGTGAAGTGACTCGGCAGAGACTGCACAGTGAGTCAGTGGCAGAGCTAGGAATAGACTCTAGGTCTTCCGACTCCCAGGCCTCTGCTCTGCCCACTCGACCATTACAAAATACACCATTATCGGTACTATGGCATGGACTGTTCATGTGACAAATAATGCACCAAAAAGTAGGAGGCTCACTTTACCTCAGCTGCTACATAAAAGTGGAAGTATAAAGGCCAAGGTGTGGGTGTTGAGAAATACTAGCATGATGAGGATTTATTACTGCTGAATGCCTGCATCTCACCTATCCCAGCACTTGACACCAAGACATCATTAACACAGCTGCAAGGGGTGACTTAGCAGCCTAAGCTTCTGCTTGAAACAGCTACACTCCCTAGAATCACAGGCTCTAATCTGAGCATAGTCACCTCTACCCTTCATCCTCTCAAAATCAGAGGCAGTAAGTCCATGCATTTTACTGAGGGTGGAACTTGTAAGGTCCCGGCCACTCAGCATGGACAGTAAAGATGCTGGGGCACTTTTCATTAGAGTAGGGGCTGCTACAGAGCAGGAAGGATGTGTGTGTGGGGGGGATATTTTGATATATATAGGAGAGGGCAGGTGTATTTATAGGTGGGTGGAGGGGTATACACTGATAGTTGTGGGGGGCTGGGTTGCCACAGTGTAAATATTGCTTCTACATCTCTCCTAACTTCTTGTACCC
>NW_020672455.1:0-1407 GCF_002925995.2 Terrapene triunguis | reverse complement strand
CTATTCGCTCTCTTCCGTGCCCCATCTTTTCTCTCCTCCCCTACCTTCCCTCCCTCATTCTTTCTCCCTTTTCTTGCTGTCTGCATCCCTAACTCCAGAAATCCTCCCAAATTGAAGTTCCACAGCCATAATGTTAGTTAATTAGCAGGTGATTAACTTATAGCCCTATAGGGGACACACACTGTTTATTTGGATAACTAGTATGTCTGGATAAAGGGAATTTGGATTACTGGAATTAGCCTGTAAATTGATTTTAACTCAGGTAGTTTTAAAATTACCACGTTTTCATTTGGATAAATAAAACACATGTATTAGTGCTACTTATCCATTAAAATTGGCAGGAAGGCGCGTTCTCCAGCATTGCTTCACTGGAGCCCTGAGTGGTTTCTGAAGATAGTTAGAAAGATCATTCAGGTAGTTCATTGACTCAAGGGGTTAGGACAGCTGTATTCTTCTATTTCTGGATCTCACAGGCCTCTCCCTAGATAGTACTTTAAAGGAAGAGTTATTAGGGGGATTATCTGACTTTATGACGTTAGTTTAGCAGTTGCCAGACTTGGAGGGGGGCTCTCAGTAGCCAGATGATAACAGACCAACTTGCTGTGTCTCTCAGCCAGATATTTTCACTTCAGTGACTGATACTTTGACCAAAACAGCCTGTTTTATACAGATTCTGAATACTTGATTTCTTCTTAGTAAAACCTGTGGTGGTAGAGGGAAGGACTGTCCAAAAGTGACCCATGGTTGTGGTGAAGATTGAAATGTCTAACTTCAATTTGAACGTTGGAATTGTTGCAACTTTGTCTCTGGTATATTCCAAACATCTTCAGCCGTCTCAGTTTGCATAGGACACATTAGGCCACAGTGGTTTGTGCAAAACTTCTTGGGACATATAATGAACATTTAGTGGTTTAGCTCCTGTCAGCAACTTACTTCTGCAGGCCACTTCCCATTGTTCTCCCTGTGATGTGTTCCTTGGCCAACTTGATAAGACTCTGTGTCCTTCCCCATGTGTCAGTTTTTGCCATAGAAAGGTTAATTTTGAAGTCAGGAGAGATTCTTTATTTAAAGTATTTCAGAATCGTGGAAATGTAGGGCTGAAAGGGACCTCAATCAGAAAATGACCCATGGTTCTAATGAAGATTTGAAATGTCCATTCTCAATTTGAACATTGGAATTGTAGCAACTTCGTCTCTGGGAAATTCCATCATCTTTGTGCAAAACATCTTGTGCCATCCCAGTTTCCATACAACACGTTATGCCACAGTGGTTTGAGCAAAATGTCTTGGGACATATAACGGACATTTATTTGTTTAGCTCAGGTCAGCAACTTACTTCTGCAGGCCACTTCTCATTGCCTTCCCCGTGTTGTGTTCCTTGGCCATCTTGATATGACTCTGTGTCCCT
>NW_020672454.1:0-1194 GCF_002925995.2 Terrapene triunguis | reverse complement strand
CTGTGTCGCATTGTTCCAGCTCCTGCCTTGTTCCCGTCTCGGTCCAGCCCGACTCCTGTCTGGCTCCAGCCCAGCTCCTGTGCTGGACCCAGGCTGTCCTCTCTCCAGGTAACCTGTTCCTAACCCTGGGCTCTAATTCCTGACTTTGGTTTTAGCCTCTGACAACCATAGAATCATAGACATATGTGACAGGGAGAGACCTCGAGAGGTCACCGAGTCCCGTCTCCTGCCGTGAGGCCGGACTAAGTAATAACTAGTCCATCCCTGACAGGTATTTGTCTAACATGTTCCTAAAAACCTCCAACAATGGAGGCTGCACAACCTCCCTCGGCAATTTGTTCCAGTATTTACCCAGCCTGACAATTAGGAAGTTTTTTCCAATGTCCAACCTAAACCGACCTTGCTGCAATCTAAGCCCATTGCTTCTTGTCCTATCCTCAGAGGATAACGAGTACAATTTTTCATCCTCCTTTTTGTAACAACCTTTTATGTATTTCAAAAATGTTATCATGTCATTCCCCCGCCCCGGCTACCCCAGTCTTCTCTTCTCCAGACTAAACAAACCCAGTTCCTTCAATCTTCCCTCACAGCTCATGTTTTCAAGCCCTTAAATGATTTTTCTTGCTCTCCTATGGCCTTTCTCCAACTTTTCCACTTCTTTCCTGAAATGTGGTGCCCAGAACTCGACACAAGACTCCAGCTGAGGCCGTATCAGCGCGGAGCAGAGCGGAAGAATTACTTCTCATGTTTTCCTTATAACACTCCTGCTAATACATCCCAGAATTTGGGTTTTTTTTCCGACAGTATTACATTGTTGACTAATATCTAGCTTGTGATCCGCTATGACCCCCAGATCCCTTTCGGCAGTACTCCCTCCTAGGCAGTCATTTCCCATTCTGTATGTGTGCTACTGATTGTTCGTTCCTAAGTGGAATACTTTGGATTTGTCCTTATTGAATTTCATCACTGAATGTGGGTGACTGAGTAGTTACCGAGGATGGTTGGTGGCTGATGGGGGGGATAGATTACTGAGCACTGGTTATTGCTATAAGCAGTGAGGTGACCATGAAGGTAGCTGTGGCTATTACCTTAGCCAGCGTGACGCCGGCGCTGTACAACAGGCTGAGCAGGAAGAGACCAATGAAGGCAACAGGTGTCCAGAGACCATCAGATTCCTCCTCTCCTCCTTCAACA
>NW_020672453.1:0-1277 GCF_002925995.2 Terrapene triunguis | reverse complement strand
ACCTTCAGAGGAAGCTCCCTAAAATTGGCCTGTCTCACCCAGTGGTACATTGACCTCTGTTCAGACTGAGCCGAAGGGGGTCTTTGCTGCTGTGGCTGCCACTGCTGTGAGGGTGGCCACTCTTGCGGATGAAGCCATCCTGCAAGCACCTTCCACCTAGCCACCCATTGAAAATCCTGTAGGATGTAAGGTGGGAGTAGAAGAACACTAGAGGGGGGGCTTCCTAATTTCCTCCCCCTTCCGCCACCATCGGCCATCCCATACCCGGTGCTGCACCCAGTGGGGTAAAAAAAAATACGGCCATATCTGAAGAGTCAATTGCATGCTTTGTGGTTGCCCCGCCATTCCCCTCGGGTCTGACCTGACCTCCAGCTCAGCCATCCACTGAAAACTGAAAAACAAAAAAGTAGAGCCGCAAAAGGCTTCAAAGCCACCAGGCCCAACCCCCCTTCTAATACGGCAGAAAAGCCACAGTTCTCCTGACTTTGTAGGGACATCCTATTGCCCCACAAGAAGTAGAAGGCCATCATGTTCGGTCTCAGCAGCTGTCGTGGAGCAGGGGGAAATACATGGCTGAGGAAATTCCCCACAGCCAAAAGATAGGTCTTGAGCATCACAACTTTGTAGGCTAATGACAAGGTCCAGTTACACCACCGGCCGAGCCATTCCTTACAGGCCAGCAACCACTTCTCCCAGTTCGCGTTCCCCACCTCGTTCTCCAACCAAATGCTAGAAGGCCCAGCTCATCAATGTGCCCACTCTTGTAGCCCTCCTCTTCTGCCCTAACTGATCGGGAGGAATATTAAGCCTCCCGCCCTTAGGCCCGCCCTTCAGCATTCCTGGGGAGCACCAACACCGCCCTAGTGATTTGGGGCCAGTAGGTCAACCATTAGGGCTGCCTCCTAGGCTAGGCTGCAGCCCAGCTTCAGGACTCAGAGGAAATGCAGCTCGCATCCCTATCTACAGGACTCCAGGCACGGCCAGCCTTCTGGATCAAACATCCCCTCTTGTGCTCAAGTCACAACAGCTAGCGGGCAAAAGACAGGCTACCATGTCATTTGAGAGAGCAAGATGAAGCTTTGGAAATCCCAGTATGGTTAGCTGGCAAACAAAGGAGCCCAAGGTCCCACTGAGACTTGAACTTCAATTGCTGGATTTAAAGCCCTGAGCGCTGGCCCTTACACCATGGGACCAGAAGGGGACCCCTTGAGCTCTGTTGCCTTCCGGCAGGGAGGACTCTGTGGGGACAATTTTTTCTGGCAGGGAGGACCCTGGGG
>NW_020672452.1:0-1465 GCF_002925995.2 Terrapene triunguis | reverse complement strand
GGTGTGAAGCTGAGAAGAGGCACATGTGGAGCGTGCACCAACAACACCGTGAAGACCCTGCTGGCACTGGGGTGCTGCTACAAGTGGAGCAGTTCACACCTCACAAAGTGATTGTTTCAGGCTGCACCGTTTCCTGGAGGGGTTCTCACTCAACTCAGAGTAGCTCATTAAGATAAATAGGCCACTTCACTGGCAGATAGATGTGTCTGGCTTTTTGCTGCACTTATGGAGAGGTTCTGGGGTGGATGTGAGGGGAGCCCAGACAGGCACAGAATACAGCTCCTGTCCAGAAAAACGTGGTGGTAGTGAAAAGATCCTTTTGCTTCTCTCGTCATCCATATCCACTGCTATCTACAGCCGCTACAAGGACTACTTACTCCTAACAACATTTTTCTTTCTCTTCAAACAGCTAGGAGATTAAATACCCCAAAACTTCATTGAAACAGAGGTAAGGTCTCCCAGTGAGAGCTTGTGCCCGTCCAGAAGGTCCAGTTCAGCAAAACTCAAGCTTCTGAAAATCAGGACATACAGAATTAAGGTAAATGCTCACATAACCTAAACTCTGCCCCCTTTGGGCAATGCCCCACAACACCCGTAACACCCACACTCCTGCTCTGCCTTGTGACTGTGATGGACAGATGCTACCTGCGCTTGCCCTACACTCAAACACTGGGCCTGCTCCCCCCACAGAATGCCACATTGGTACAATTTAACTACATTCCCTTTTACAGCCCCTACACACTTGCACACAGGAGACCACCTAAACCTATACTTCCCTCTACCCCTCATTAAACCCACAACCTGCTCTCATATCCCCCCTCACCACTGACAAGATGACCCCAGGGCCCTGCTACTGACACAATCTACACAATTCTGTAGATGGGAGCCTCAAGGGACACGTGCACCTCTTCCCTTTGGTCAGACACATGGGGTGCGGGGGTGAGACCAGATCTCCCCATATCACAAACACAGCTCTATGGTGCTCCTCAACTAATCCCCAGAGCTCCTCATATCACAAACACACCACCCTTCTCCCACCACCATTCAAGTCAGCTACAGCTAACACAATGAATGTAGCGGGAGTTTAATGCAGAGAATTCCACGTGGCTATTGTCAGCTCCTGGGTGCAGACTTAAGGTTGTATGAGCTTGTATCTTAACTCTCTATTTCTTGGCTTTCCAAAGTTTAAATTTTGCTGTACAACACAATATTCTGGAAGGGTCTGAACTATCATTGGGCAACCTTAACTCTGTGTTAACAAAGTGTTGTTGTTTTTTGGCCATATATAGCTTGATCGATCAATCGATTCTTATCTGATTTACACTTGTGTAAACTTAAAGTAACTCCACTGACTTCAGTTAATTTACTCCGGATTATTACCACTGTAAACACAGCATTTTGTATAAAAAAGATTGCATATCACCTTCCCATGGAGACAATAATGTCATCATTTGATTATATCTGT
>NW_020672451.1:0-1677 GCF_002925995.2 Terrapene triunguis | reverse complement strand
CTGACCATATTCCAGGTGCCCCAAAAGAGGACACTGATGGGGGGTGGGAACTGATGGGGAGTGGGAACTGATGGGGGGTTGTAGAGTTAGAGGTGCTGGAGGGGGTGCGGTGGGGATCCTCATGAGGTGAGGGTAGTGTTGGCAGCTGTCACAGTGGCAGAGTGCTGGCAACAGCTGTCAGTCAGCGCCGACCTGCGGGACACCCCCCCAGGACTGGGAGTCTGGGCCTGGGTGGACAGGATCTCGCAGCAATCAATCAGCTGTGGATGCAGGGCAATTGGCTAGTTGGGAAGGTGAATAATCAGGGCTGTTTCTGAGTTTCAGCGCTTGTGCTCTGCAAACACCCCCGGACATTTGTTGTTATGGCAAAACCCCTCAGCAGGCTCAAAGAAGAGGATCTGTCCATAAAGACCCAGACATATGTCAAAGTTTTTGTTACTGAAATATGTGACAGTTCTGGGGATTGTCCCACTCAAACTCCTGAGAGATGACAAAGGACCGACTGTGGGTGTTAGAAAACTCTTATCTTGCCGTCCATCACCAACAGGAAGAAAGGGGTAAACAAAGAAATTTATAATTCACCTGAAGGATGCTTTGGAGCTCACACACACCATGAAGTTGCCTGACCCCATGACTGTTGGCCCCTTACTGAAACTTAGTGCGCAGGGGAGGGGTTGGTTGGCTTCTCCCAGTACCAAAAGACAGGAAGGGCCAATGAGAAAAGAAAACCCTGAGGCAGGCAGGCCAATGAGGGAGTCAGGTGCCCGTTCTCTGTGTGAGCTGGATCTGCCTGCCAGAGAAGGGCAGAGCTAAGGGGAGAGAAGCAGCCAGAGCTGGGTCGGAGGAGCAGCAGAAGCACTGATGCAGAGGGAAGCTGGGGCTGGAGCAGTCTGGAGCTGGGTGTGGTGAGCAGCTGGGGAGAGCGAGGGGGGGGACCCTGGGCAGTGTGGGATGACATCATGTTTTCCATTCCCCTTTCCCATTTTTTCCTTAATTTTTTTTATTACTTGCTGTTTAATAAATTGTATTTGTTCTGAACTTTACGCAATGCTGAATAGCGGCATCGGGGATGGGTCCAGAGTGAAGAGAGCACCCCAGAGTGGGGATACGACACCCTAGCCTCTGTCCTGAGTGATCGCAACAAAATTGGGGATGCAGACCCCGCAGGAATCTTGGGGCCAGCCTTGTCGGGGTTTCAGACACCAGAGTGGAAGGGGAGTCCTCCAGGTCAGGCAGGTCTCCAAGTAAAGGGAGTGGGAGCGAGGACTCAGCTCCTTTTGCTATTTGATTCTATCAGGGTGGTGTATAACCCAGAAAAGCTCCACACAATAGTAAGACCGTTTCCCCCTCTTACCTCTCTGCATATTTATTGGTTTCTCGTAAAGTTAGTTAGGATTATAGGGGAAAGTGTCAGAGCGGCCACCAGTGAGAGCTGCTAGCCAGACTCTGAGGCCACCAAATTTGGTCGTGAGAATCCCTGGGCTAGATGCTCATGATGGGCCCTTCTGACCGTAGAGCCTGTGAGTGTAACAGGAGCGGGACACAGAGATGCTGCAGAGCGGTGGGTTGATCGCTAGGACCCAGGAGCAGCTAGGAGGCGGCTCTGGGGGGAGCGATCGCTGGGCTCAGTCCCGGCAGCAGGAAGTGACTCGCAGCCGCTGCGGTGACTCTGGCTCC
>NW_020672450.1:0-1062 GCF_002925995.2 Terrapene triunguis | reverse complement strand
AAAAAAATATTGTTTCAAGAAATGGATTGGGCTACTTTTAGGTTAGTATTTAAGTGACTTTGGGCTATAATGCAGTGGAAATCTGGCCACCCCAGCCCGACCCAGAGGGGCCAGAGAAGAAGCCCAGAAAGCAGAGCTGGGCTGAAGGCAGAGCAGCAGTGACGAGGCAGAGCTGGGGAGTTGCAGCTGGAGCGGATCAGTCGGGAGAAGGGGCAGCACAAACCATCTGCCCGAGTGGGGAGCCAGGGCTGAGCTACAGTGAGGAGCTGCGGGGTCAGAGCTAGGATAGTGGATGCCGGCTGTGCCACAAGTTATATGGCAGGTGAACGTGATGAGCAGCTGGGGAGAGCAAGGTGAGGCCATGGGCAGAGTTCCCAGTGCAGGGAGACATTAGCATACACGAGGCCCTTGAAGGCTGGACTCAGAGGGCAGGATGTGATCCCAATGAGAGGACAGATGCTGGGGAGACGTGTCCTGCCACCAAGAACCTGAGGGTGTGTGGCCGCCAAGAGACCAGGTTTCTGACCCTATGCATCAGCACAGTGCAGCCAGGATCTGGGAGGGAGACCTGGGACGTGTGAGGAGCAGACTGTGAACTTTTCTTACATCCCAGAGACAGCTGTTTGTGGTGTCCCCTTGTGGGTTCCTTGTTTCCCTTAATCTTTTCCATTTTTTTCTTTATTTTTCTTACACTTGCTGTTTAATAAATTGTATGTGGTTTGAACGTCATGCAGTGATCAGTGGGTTAGAGAAGTGGCTGGTGCCAAGACAGCACCCAGACTGAGGCCACGCTGGCACCTGTCTGAAGTAATCCCAATGAGACTGGGGGTCAAACCCAGCACCGGCCTTTGACGTGGGCGGTCCAGGTGATGGCCCAATCCAGGGTACTATAGGGAGCATGGTTTGGTGTCTCCAATGTGACCTGAGCTGCCGACCAAGAGCCAGCTCGGCTTGTGGAGGCCGGCAACCAGCCAGCCAGGCAAGAGACTTGCAGTGCTGAAAACAGTGGTCCCAACCTTCAGCTCGACCAGGCAGGCACTCAGCCAGCTAAATCCTCCAGTG
>NW_020672449.1:0-3752 GCF_002925995.2 Terrapene triunguis | reverse complement strand
GCACCTGTGTGCTTCTTTAGGTGCCTAAACCCCTTTGTCAATCTGGGCCTACCCATGACAGGTTTCTTTGCATATCAATTCGAGTTCAGCAGTTTCTCGTTGGAGTCTGTTTTTGAAGCTTTTCTGTTGTAAAATAGCCACCCGCAGGTCTGTCATTGAATGACCAGACAGGTTAAAGTGTTCTCCCACTGGTTTTTGAGTATTCTGATTCCTGATGTCAGATTTGTGTCCATTAATTCTTTTGCATAGAGACTGTCCGGTTTGGCCAATGTACATGGCAGAGGGGCATTGCTGGCACATGATGGCATATATCACATTGGTAGATGTGCAGGGGAACGAGCCCCTGATGTTATGGCTGATGTGATTAGGTCCTATGATGATGTCACTTGAATAGATATGTGGACAGAGTTGGCATCGGGCTTCGTTGCAAGGATAGGTTCCTGGGTTAGTGTTTTTGTTCAGTGATGTGTGGTTGCTGGTGAGTATTTGCTTCAGGTTGGGGGGTTGTCTGTAAGCGAGGACAGGTCTGTCTCCCAAGATATGTGAGAGTGAGGGATCATCTTTCAGGATAGGTTGTAGATCTTTGATGATGCGCTGGAGAGGTTTTAGTTGGGGGCTGAAGGTGACAGCTAGTGATATTCTGTTATTTTCTTTGTTGGGCCTGTCTTCTAGGAGGTGACTTCTGGGTACTCGTCTGGCTCTGTCAATCTGTTTTTTCACTTCAGCAGGTGGGTATTGTAGTTTTAAGAATGCTTGATAGAGATCTTGTAGGTGCTTGTCTCTGTCTGAGGGATTGGAGCAAATGCGGTTGTATCTTAGAGCTTGGCTGTAGACAATTGATCTTGTGGTGTGTCCTGGATGGAAGCTAGAGGCATGTAGGTAAGTATAGCGGTCAGTAGGTTTCCGGTATAGGGTGGTATTTATGTGACCATCGCTTATTAGCACAGTAGTGTCCAGGAAATAGACCGCTTGTGTGGATTGATCTAGGCTGAGGTTAATGGTGGGATGGAACTTATTGAAATCATGGCAGAATTCCTCAAGGGCTTCCTTTTTATGGGTCCAGATGATGAAGGAGTCTCTACACCAATATTCCACACAAAGATGGACTACAAGCTATCAGGAACAGTATCCCTGATAATGTCACAGCTAACTTGGTGCCTGAACTTTGTGACTTTGTCCTCAGCCACAACTATTTCACATTTGGGGACAATATATACCTTCAAGTCAGCGGCACTGCTATGGGTACCCGCTTGGCCCCACAGTATGCCAACATTTTTATCGCTGACTTAGAACAACGCTTCCTTAACTCTCGTCCCCTAACGCCCCTACTCTACTTGCGCTACATTGATGACATCTTCATCATCTGGACCCATGGAAAGGAAGCCCTTGAGGAATTCTACCATGATTTCAATAATTTCCATCCCACCATTAACCTCAGCCTAGAGTCAGTGCCTATGCACGGAGCCACATAGTAACCTCTGAAGAGCCGCATGTGGCTCTGGAGCCACAGGTTGGCCACCGCTGCCCTAGGAGAAGGAGACACCAACCTGTCATGTGCGATCTAATGAGCAGGAAAAGAACCTGGGAGCCTGGAGCACCCACAAGGAAAAATTAGTGGGTGTTTAGCACCCACTGGCAGCCAAACTCTGCCCTCCCCGCAGTGCGTCTCGCCCGCCAGCGGCCCCACTGAGCAACTCCTCCCGCTCCCTCCCAGCACTTCCTGCCCACCGCAAAACAGCTCTTTCATGGAATTCAGGATACTCTGGGAGGGTAGGGGAGGAGCGGGGTCATGGCATACTTGGGGGAGGAGACGGGGAAGAGGCGGGGTGGGGGTTGGGGGAAGGGGTGGGATAGAAGTGGGACGGGGGTGGAGCAGGGGCATTAAGAGAGTTGGTAGGGGGTTAGAGGAAGGGATTGATTTGGGGGTGCAGCCGGGCCAGAGCAGGGGCGGGAAAAGGTGGGGCGGAGCTTTGGGGAAGGGATGGAGTGGGGGCGGGGACTGGGGCAGAGTGGGAGTTGAGCACCCATTGGCCAGAGGGGAAGTTGATGCCTACTGAGGGGATGGACAAAGGACTGATAGAATCATAGAATATCAGGGTTGGAAGGGACCTCAGGAGGTATCTAGTCCAACCCCCTGCTCATGGCAGGACCAATCCCCAACTAAATCATCCCAGCCAGGGCTTTGTCAAGCCTGACCTTAAAAACCTCTAAGGATGGAGATTCCACCACCTCCCTAGGGAACCCATTCCAGTGCTTCACCGCCCTTCTAGTGAAAAAGTTTTTCCTAATATCCAACCTAAACCTTCCCCATTGCAACTTGAGACCTTTGCTCCTTGTTCTGTCATCTGCCACCACTGAGAACAGCCGAGCTCCATCCTCTTTGGAACCCCCCTTCAGGTAGTTGAAAGCAGCTATCAAATCCCCCCTCACTCTTCTCTTCTGTAGACTAAATAAGCCCAGTTCCCTCAGCCGCTCCTCATACGTCATGTGCCCCAGCCCCCTAATCATTTTCCTTGCCCTCCACTGGACTCTCTCCAATTTGTCCACATCCTTTCTGTAGTGGGGGGCCCCAAACTGGACACAATACTCCAGGTGTGGCCTCACCAGTGCCGAATAGAGGAGAATGATCACCTCCCTTGATCTGCTGGCAATGCTCCTACTAATGCAGCCCAATATGCCGTTAGCCTTCTTGGCAACAAGAGCACACTGCTGACTCAAATCCAGCTTCTCGTGCACTGTAATCCTCAGGTCCTTTTCTGCAGAACTGCTGCTTAGCCAGTCGGTCCCCAGCCTGTAGCGGTGCATGGGATTCTTCCATCCGAAGTGCAGGACTCTGCATTTGTTCTTGTTGAACCTCATCAGATTTTTTTTGGCCCAATCCTCCAATTTGTGTAGGTCACTCTGGACCCTATCCCTACCCTCCAGGGTATCTACCTCTTCCCCCAGTTTAGTGTCATCTACGAACTTTCTGAGGGTGCAATCCATCCCATCATCCAGATCAATAATGAAGATGTTGAATAAAACCTGCCCCAGGACTGACCCATGGGGAAGCGGGGGAGGGAGTGGAGGAGAGGAGGCACACGGTGAGCGGCAGGGACCCTACAGAGGGGGGGGTGCAGTGCAGGAGAGGGGGAACTCAGCCAGGCAGCAGTGGGCGATGGGGGCTGGGAGAAGGGGCAAAGCAGATACAGGAAGAGATGGAGCACAAGCAGGGCCACCGGGGCCCAGGCATCCGGGGCCTGGTCGGCGGCTGTGCCAGGGCAGGCTTAGCCTCCCCGCCTATTATACCCATGGCCTGTGCTTCCTCTGAGGGATCTTCAGTGTCAATGTTCCCCGGAGTTCACCTTCCCTGACAGGCCTGAGCAACCAGAGCTTGTAACTAGACCACTCACAACCTCCCCGCGGGGAGCGTATGGACACACACAGGCTGGAGACAAGTGATGGCAGAAATCACTGGGGGCTCGGGGAGCTGAGGAGGGGGCCACACCCCACAGGACCTGAATTTCTGACTCGGGGCTGAATAGTGCAGGTTGGATGCGCAGCACAGCTGTGAGGCTGTCTGCTGCGATCGATCCCCCGGGGGTCGATTTAGTGGGGGTCTAGTGAAGACCCACTAAATCGACAGTGGAGCGCTCTCCGGGCGACTCTGGGACTACACCGGGAACGCCAGGAGTAAGGTAAGTCTCCCGTCGGCCCAGCACAGAGTAGACACAGCAGTAAGTCGACCTAAGCTATGTCGAATCCAGCTGTGT
>NW_020672448.1:0-3212 GCF_002925995.2 Terrapene triunguis | reverse complement strand
AAAAAAAAAAAGGTTCTGATATCAGACTCTTACAGTAGGTTACGGTTTTCATGTTACAAACAAACAAAAAAACCCTCTTGATCATGGGACTAAACATGATTCAACTAAAGTCAGTAGCAAAATTTCCATTTACTTCAATAGGAGCTGCCTCTCAGATATAAAATGAAATAATATATTGCCTTATATTTTCCCCAGTATAGGATCATCATGTATCTTGAGAAGCACTGTTATTCCAAACATATCAGAAAGGATTAAAAGGATGCCTAGGAAATTCTGGAACAAGAATGTGATTATTCATTTTGCTGCCTCACAAAAAAGTGCGGCGGCTGAGAATGTTCTTAATGTATGTCTTTATGTGAAATATTCTGATGCTCCTAGTCAAATTAAATAATAGTTCACATTTTTCTTTCTCTGACAACCAAAGACTCACTCTTAAATATGAGCCAGGGAAAGGAATGTCTGCATTGACTCTGTGAGTAGTCCAAGCTTTTCTGTCAAAAATATTAATTCATTTGGTGCTATAATTTAAGATGATGTATATAAAATAAGGTAGTTTCAGAGGATAGATTCAGTGAAACCAAACATGATTTATATGTTCAATTTTCCAAGAGAACATTATGTTAAAAAGTGTTTATGGGGACAAAAATAAGTAGGCAGGCTTGTAATTTAAATGAATTTTTCTATTTATATTTTGCCTGTCTCAACTCTCTAATCACAATGCAAGAAATATGTTACAAAGGCAATTGCAGTAACTAACCTTCCCTTTCTCACACAAACCTTTAAAGAGAGAGTGAAGGAGAGATGGAGAAATCTTCCCCACTCAAACTGCCTTCTTCAGAAATGTTTGGATAAACAGATAAGACCAAAAAGATGTCATAGATACCAGCAACCTTGTGCTGTGTCCAACTAAGGGGAAGCCATTTCCCGCCAGTGAAATTGCTCTACATCCAGCCCCCTTGCATATAAATCTGGAATGTCTCAACCAATCATGACACTGAGGTAAAACACAGCAAGAGGAGCAATCTCCTAGCCCGAGTCTCTTCTTCTAGGGCCCAAAACATAAAGGTTCTTGCTGTGTTTTACCTCAGTGTTCCCTCTTTCCCTTAGCTGCCCAGTGGCCCATCGGCCTGCCACTTCTTGGACTCTGAGGCCTGGTCTACACTGCTGCTTAAGTCGATGTAAATTATGTCACTCAGAGGTGTGAAAAAATCCCACACACATACCGAGTGATGTAGCTTACATCAACCTAACATGGTGTCTACACCATGGTATGTCAACGGGAGATGCTCTCTCTCCAACTAACCTTCTGCCTCTTGAGAAAATGGAGCACTGAAGTTGACAGAAGAGCGCTCTGCCATCGACTTATTGCGTCTTCATCAGACTGGCTAAATCGACGCTGCTGCATCGATCGCTGTGGTGCCTATTTAGCGTGCCAGTATAGACAAGCCCTCAATCCCATACCTGTTCCAGGCATGCTACTCTTGCCTCTAAACCAAAGAGGGAATACCTATATTCAGACACCATCATATCTCCTAATGGCCTTGAGTCTATATTTGCTTTCCTAAACTGATCATCCCCAGTCATACTATTGCTTTGACTCTCTTCAATTTGAGCTACCCCAAGCTCTAAGCCCTGAGTCACTTCTAAAATTGGGGCTCCCTGGCCCTGTGTATTGGATGCTGCCATGACTGGTCCCTCCCAGTCACACTGTCTCTGGCATTTGACACCTTGTTCAGGTATCCCAGCCAATACTTGGAATATTTTAAATATCTTCTGCCCATTCAGGTTCTGGAACTGCACCCTTAACTGTTGGGCCTCTTAAGCGCTAACCCAGGTTTTCTTCTGAAGAAGATTCCCTTTAAGTGTTTCAGTCAGCTCCTCCATCTGACACCTACATATTTTTTCTTGCTATCTGCCATTAACCAGATAGGCCTATTGTATATAGTCACTGGGCTTGCTTCCCTTGTTCCAATAATTGTGCCAGGAAAGCCCACATTTACGGCTGCAAACTGAATATCTGCTCCACCATCTTATTTGTATTCTTGCCCCACATTCCCTGGGAACTTTGGGACCCAGAGTTTCCTTACCTTCGGGCCCACGGTTTCTCCCCACCCACCCCAAGTGCTGGATTCTTCTTCTAAAGTAATTTTTTTTGGCTCCTGCATCCAGCTCTTCAAACTTCTCAGGTTCTTCTGCCCTATGGCTAAAGAAGACATTGCTGCATCACTGATAAACAAGGAGGATGGGGAAAACCTGTGGTTGAGCTCCAGCTCAGGTTTGCCTTGATACACCATTTCTTACACCCTTATAGTGAGGTCCCCTCTGTTGCAGTACAAAGTCCTTGCCAAGCCAGATCTCTTTAGGTGCCCCACTTAAATACATTATCCCTGGTCCTAGTGTTTTATCAGTCTCCTCAATGGGCATTAGAGTCTCTGACAGTAGGCACTCTATCACCTGGACCTCTCCAGGTGCCTCAGTATTCTGCACCAGCCAGTGATCTCCTGGGGCAAACCCAACTTGCATGCCCCTCTAGTCCACAATACCTGCACACCCTTGGCGGGGCTGTCTGAGTCCTTTCCATTTGGTGTCTGTGATGGCTGGGTCTATGCAGATGGTGTTGTGGCTGCCAGTCTCCCTGCCAAGCCTTAGTGCTCCTGGAGTTATCACTGGTGCTCCATCTGCAGATCCAGGATATCAGATATTTCATACTTACAGGCATAAGCATTTCTCCGTGTCATCATCTTTCCTTGACAGGAAGGGACGTCAAACCCCACTTCTGATGCCATATTGTGATGGGTTGCACTCACCCTTTAAACACAATGCTGCCATTCTCTTCAGCTACCAGTGCCCCCTGCAGGATGTCTGCCTTCCTTAGAGTCTTCTGTGGCTCAGCTCTCCAGCCTGGGAACACAGTCCAAAATCCCTTCCAGGGTACAACGAATTCAAAATAGAAGCAGTTTGTTGCCCTTCAGAGCTAATTAGAAACAAAATAAGCTCTCAACTTTTGGGGCTAAATTCCATCTCTGGAGTTAAATCAGCAGAGTTCCTTCTGGGGTCCTGCCACTGAGTGTGGCCAGCAATGGAACCTGGCCTAGTATTGTTCCTCTGGCCCTAGTCTAGGGATCATCCCTCCTCACTCCTCTGGCTCCAGCCAGGAAGTGACTTATTCATAGATTCATAGATTCATAGATTCTAGGACTGGAAGGGACCTC
>NW_020672447.1:0-3099 GCF_002925995.2 Terrapene triunguis | reverse complement strand
AGTAAATTAACCCATTCCTATTTTACAGGCCCTTGGCTTAATAGCTACTTCTCTATTCAATAGTATGGGATTGATCTTCAAGAGAGGACGTGCTAGGGTGTGTGTGTGTGTGCGTGTGTGTGTGTGTATGTGCCTAGTTTAATTGTGCAAATACCCCCTAAGGCATCTGCATGAGGGGAACTGCACAACTGAGGGGGTGCATGTGCAAAAGTGTCTATGACGTTTGAAGACTTGTCCCTGCATGTTCAGGGCTCTGCGTAGGTTGGACTATGAGGTCATCAGTGCCCTGTCTGGTTAGGAGGGTGTTACCCAGGGGTTTCAGAACCCAAAACAGTGGTGACTTAACTGCTTCACTCCAGGCGGCGTCAGGAATAAATCAGTGGGAACACAGCGCTTCCGGCTGATGAAAGATTGATAGAAGTAAGTGTGCTTTTATGAAGGTTTTGAAAAGCTGAGGGACCTCCACCCCACTGAATTGTTTTTTCTTTTAACTGCTCCTCATCCGTTTTGAGGTCCAGCTAGAAATGGAAATGGAAGAGCTGAAATCTCACAAGAATGGCTGCCTCGCCATATTGGCAGGTGGACTGTGGTCAGGAAGTGCCAGCACTGCCCTGAAACTGCCTCTTCTTAGGGTACGTCTACACCGCAAACCCCCCTCCCCTGGGGAGCAAGTCTTAGAGTCTGGGTGAACTTACTCGGGCTCACGGTACAGGGCTAAAGAGAGCAGTGTAGCCATTTCTGCTCGGGCTGGAACCTGGGCTCTGAAAGCCAGTGAAGGGGGAAGGCCCAGAGCCTGGACTTCACCCTGTGCGGGAACACGTTCACTGCTATTTTGAGAACCATAGCCTGAACCCCACGAGTCTGAACCTCTGAGACGCTGCCATGTTTTGGGGGTTTTTTTCAGTGTACACATATTTATAGTCAAGAGGATCCACTCGTTGCACTGAATGTCTCCCCATTGGTCTGCGTTGTTCACAGGGTTATTGAATGCCTCAGGGGAGTGTGGGGCTGAATGAGGTGAGATTTCGTCTCCTCAGGAAGTTTACCGCACCTAGGAACTGAAACACCGATATGGATGTGAAACTCTGTAGGGCACCTTTTCCTTACACGTGTGTACAGCACCTGGCACAATGGGGCTCGGTTTCCAGGCTGAGACCTCTCAGCATTATCCCAATGCAAACTAAAAATAATAACATAAGGAGGCCGGCTGCGGAGTAAATATCTGTGAGGCTGTATTGCCTTTTCGCACTCCTAAGGCCTTTCCCTGTGAGTGGCGTTCAGTAGCTAGCTTGTATTCATAGTGACTGCGGACTGTTCAATATTCAACCAGAGAGCAAGTGAACTTGACTTGTCCAGCCAGGGTGACCCTCTTGTGTAGCAGGTGAAGGTACTCCGGCACTAAAGGACTCCCCGGGGTGGATACAGCCTCCTAAGGGAAGTAGTGGAGGGTTCATTGCTTGGGTTATTTAAAACGAGATTGGGCAGAGCACTGGGGAATCTACCATAGCAATCAGTTCTGCAATGGCCGAGGGATCTTGGTCTAGAAGGGACTGAAAATGGCTTTTCTATCTCTCATTCCCACGACGCAGGAACAGTTTATTTTCTCCCAAGTCTGAAGAGAAAGAGTTAACTCTGTCTGCCAGCGATGGGTGGGAGGAGAAAGTGGAAGCAGAGATTCCCAGCTGAACTGCGAGACCCCTCTGCGGGGAGGAGGCGAGTTCTCTCACCGTGGCTATAAATCCACCAAAGGCAGGCAGCTGTGGGTGAGCATGTGGACTCACACAGCCCGTGAGGCAGAGCGAGGCCCTAGGAAAGGAAGGGAACACTGCAGGATTCTGGTGAGTTCTCCCACAGAATCCGATTCATGTGGGCAAAGGAATTGTGCTGTTCTGTAGTCATAGACGGGTCTGAAGCAGAACCTCAGATCCAAACACACCCACATTGTGGGCAAGTTCAAAACCTGATCCAAATTCTGCTGCTGTATATTTTAATTTCCTGTTTCATCTGCGGATTCGTATTGTGCCCCACCTGATCACACTTGGGTGCCTATCGCTAGGCAGCTATGGTCTATATTTAGAATGAATGATCTGGTTTTCACCTAAACGACTAACATGGTTTTCACCTAAACGAGTGATCTGGTTTTCAATGGGAGCTGATGGGTGTTCAGCACCTCCTAAAAACCAAGCGTGGATGAAGGCAAATACTTTCAACACCCAAGACTTAGGATGTGGTGCTGAGTGGCTCTTTAGATGTTTCACATGCAAATTACCTCTCTTGACTTCAGCATTGGTCCTAGTTCCTTTCTGTTAAGGTGCCTGGATTCTGAAAGGGGTTGTGGAATGCAGTTTATGTGCAAGAGACTATGCGTATTACGTTTGAGTCTTGCTTTTTAAAAAAACCTGGCCTTCCTTGCTGAAGGCATAATTTGCACCTGGAAATAACTGTCCCCACAAATCAGGTGTGTAGCAGCCTCCGTGCCCACATTCCTGCTGGCAGATCCTTGTGGGTGCAAACAAAGGTGGAAAGCCCTAAGAGCTAATGATGGGATAGAACCAGGATCCATGTGTTAAAATTCGTCCACCAAATGATTGGCAAGTTTGGGGGGATTTTGTACATTCTCTAGATATTGAGAATTATTGTCCTTCAGATAGCACTCAGAATGTTCAAGGCACTGTACACGCACACACACACACACGTGCACACACAGATACTTTTCTTTATTAACATTAAACCCTCTGTAACATACGGAGGGGGAGATAAAGGAATTCAAACCAAAATATGGACCATTTTTTTCCTGCCATTATATGCATCTGTTATGTTAAATACATGCACATCAAATCTACCCGATGGTCCATTGTTCCTTGGCCGAGTGGGTCTTGAGGATGGCTACGAAGCAGGAATGGGGAACAGGCCGGTTCAGGGGGGCTGTTCTATACTAGGGAGGCAGCATGAGAGATGCAGACTGGTGGGTGCTCCATCCCTGGCAGAGTGGAGGGGAGAGGGGACAACACAAGAAGAGAACTGAGTGGATCAGTAAGGAGGTGGAGCTGTGAAGGGCCCTGAGGATGAGGACAAGGAGCCTGTGGAGGGATTTCGTGC
>NW_020672446.1:0-1270 GCF_002925995.2 Terrapene triunguis | reverse complement strand
AAAGGGAAATAAAAACAACCCAGGAAACTACAGACCAGTTAGTTTAACTTCTGTGCCAGGGAAGATAATGGAGCAAGTAATTAAGGAAATCATCTGCAAACACTTGGAAGGTGGTAAGGTGATAGGGAATAGCCAGCATGGATTTGTAAAGAACAAATCGTGTCAAACCAATCTGATATCCACAAGACTCGTTATCCTATCAAAAGAAAGCTAAAGGAGAATCTGTGGATGTGGTATACCTAGATTTTAGTAAGGCATTTGATACGGTCTCGCATGATATTCTTATCGATAAACTAGGCAAATACAACTTAGATGGGGCTACTATAAGGTGGGTGCATAACTGGCTGGATAACCTTACTCAGAGAGTTGTTATTAATGGTTCCCAATCCTGCTGGAAAGGCATAACAAGTGGGGTTCCGCAGGGGTCTGTTTTGGGACCGGCTCTGTTCAATATCTTCATTGACCACTTAGATATTGGCATAGAAAGTACGCTTATTAAGTTTGCAGATGATACCAAACTGGGAGAGATTGCCACTGCCTTGGAGGACAGGGTCATAATTCAAAATGATAGCTTAAACTGCAGCAAGGGAGGTCTAGGTTGGACATTAGGAAAAAGTTCCTAACTGTCAGGGTAGTTAATTTGCCTAAATTTATTTATTTATTCTAAAAGTAGAATAAATTGCCTAGGGAGGTTGTGGAATGTCCATCTCTGGAGATATTTAAGAGTAGGTTAGATAAACGTCTATCAGGGATGGTCTGGACAGTATTTGGTCCTGCCATGCGGGCAGGGTACTGGACTCAATGGCCTCTCGAGGTCCCTTCCAGTCCTAGAATCTATGACTAGTAGGGCCCCCTTTGCTCCTGCCTCTGCTCTGCACCAAAAACCACTCGGAGACACTCAGGTTCAGCATTCACCAGTACAGTTTATTTACAGGGTTCAATTCCCACCACCTTCAGCTTGGGGGTTTCAGTCTAGAAGACTTCCCAGCCTCTGCAGCCAGGAGAGAAGAGTTACCACTCTCCTTCCACTCTCTGGCTTCCCCCTTTCTGTCTGCCCCCATTGGCTTCCTTCCCCTTTTATGTAGCGCCAGGCTAACCAATCTGGTAGCTGTTTCCCCTTTGCCAATCAGGCAAAGTTTCTCTAGCCAGCTCCAATTTACATCCCTTAATGGGAGCTGGCATGACAGAGGGCTGGCTCAGCAGTCCCAGCCCAGCACCCTGTCTCCCAGCCCAGCACCCTGTCACACACCTCCCCCCCTTATCTAACCAC
>NW_020672445.1:0-6293 GCF_002925995.2 Terrapene triunguis | reverse complement strand
TCAATAAAGGAGCCTCAGGCTGTCTGAACCAAAATCAACAGTGTGGAAAATTTTCCACAACAATTTGGGGGCTCGTCCGGGATCCACAGAAGACTTCCCCAGACCGGAGGACCGCGGGCAGTCTCCCACCAAACCCAGGGCCCATCTGAAAGGTAAGAGACCTTTTGAAGTCTCTGGAGTGGGTTCTGGTGGAGGATCTGCCCGTAGGCTCAGGGTTGGGTGAGTTGCAAGCTGGATCTGAACCTTTTGTTGACAGACACGCCTGACGCCCTTTTGTTTTGTCTTGTTCTGGTTGGTTTTTTTCTGTCATAGGTTCGGGGTTGGAACCCCCCGAGGTAGGTTGGCCAGCGAAAGTTCCCACCAGCGGTAGGTTGGTGGTGAATGCCGTAAAACTAGCTGCCAGTAATTGGAGCTAAAAGCCAGTTTAGGGGGTGTGCCGTATGTTTGTGAATGAGTGAGGGTCGCAGGTTCCCCTACCCTTGTTTCCCTCCTGGAGCCCTAGGCTCCCTTCCCCGCTCGGAGAGCGAGGAAGCCCTGGGAAACCGTCCACGAACTCCTAGGCAGTAGGGTGACTGTCTCCGCTCTCTCGAAGACGGACCGGTGCCCTTTGCTGGGGGAGCGGTGTGCGGAGACCGTGTCTTCCCTGACTCCTTTTGGTCTGTATGCCCTGCGACCGAGTTCCCTTCCCCGATTCCCCTCCTGGAGCCTTAGGCTCCCTTCCCCGCTCGGAGAGCGAGGGAGCCCCTGGAAACCGCCCGCTGTACCGGAGGCAGTAGAGCAAGCGACACCATTCTCCTGAAGATGGGCCGGTGCTCTTTGCCGGAAGGGGTGTGTGCGGGGACCGCGCCTTTCCAGACCCTTTCTTGTGTGGATGTCTGAATGTTGGGGTTTGGGTCACGCCTCGCCAGTATAAAGAGGGGGCACACAGTGAATGTTAAATGTTATATGTTTTGGTTCCGGGAAAAGCCACGGGTAAGTGGCGGGGAGTCGGGGTTCCCACAAGGATAGGCCTCGGTTGTAGGCCTTACCTCAGCGTTTGTGTGCAAGTGTGAATGAAAACGAGTGAGGGTCATAGGAAGACGCCCAGAGCTTTCTGCGAGGCCTTGAGGCTTTGACCAGGAATGTCTCTAAAGCAAGCCCTATGACCCGTGTGAGTGGCCTGATATTGTTCAGGGGGAGCTGAGGATCGTGGGAAAAAGGGATTATAGGTTCAGGAAGACGCTATCGGAAACCTAGGGATTGAGAGATTGGATCTCACAGTCGGTAACCTCGGGATAGCTGACCGAAACCCTACAATCAGGTAGACTCCAGGAATATAAATGTAATTGGTATACCAGAGATTTGTAATTTCCATTAGAAGAAAGCTTCGACCTTGACAGGACTGTGCACCTCAGAGGCGCACTTCTTGCCAACAAAGTCGGACAAGATCAGTTTGATGTATATATTTATTGGTGTAAGGAAACAGTAAAACGGCGCCATAAATCTCAAGTAGGGAGTCCCAAGGACTCCCAAGAAAAGCTTAAAAAAGATAAAAAGGAAATTGACTCTCTTCCGTAACCCCGCTGGCCAGCAGATATCGCTCTATTTATCTAGACCCCTTCAGGAGGCAAAGCTCTTTGGAGTATCCCCTCCATACCTCCTGATGATCTTATAGACCTGTTATTGTCAATTTTTCTCTTTAGTCCTTGTTTATCGGTTAACCTTTTGGGAAAAGACTTGTTGTGTAAATTTAATTGTATAATCTGCTATACCCCAGATGGTGTGTATCTGGACGTGCCTGGTCCCGCTCACAATGAAGTCCTGGCAGTTTATAGGAAAAGACTGACCCCAGCCCTTCCTCGTTGCAACAGGAACTGCTGGTTAAGGTCTCTCCCCCCCATGGGCTTTGTGAGCCGATCATGCCAACCAGGTTGGGTGCATTGGGTCTGCCCAGCCCGTTAAGATTCACCTAAACCCAGCAAGAACCCTTCCCAAGGTGTAGCAGTATCCTCTATCAAAAAGGCCAAAGAAGAATCTAATCTGTTGTTATCTCCTTAATTTAACAAGAAGTCATTATTTCTATGGTCAGTAAGTGTGACTTCCCCGTTTTATCATGCTGTTCATGCTGTTGTTCTTTCTTTCTCTCCTGTTGTCCCTAGCCCTGTTATTCTTTTTATAATGCACCAGTGCTGAGGGGTTATTATCGCCTCAAGAAAAGATTGTATTAAGTCCAGACATAAAGAATTAAAGTTATTATTAAATAAGATGCATCTAGATGTAATGTGTGTATGTAAATAGGTGTATATAAATAAATAAAAGGGGGGTTAGTTAAAAGGCCCACCCTCCAGGCTAAATTGGTAGTGAAACAATGCCTGTGCCCATGAAAAGAAATAATGTAGCAAAGAAAAAAGGATCGGGCCCATACAAGCAGGCAATCACAGTTTGAGGAAGTTGAAAGAAAGAAAGTTAAAAGTTAACTCTGTAGTTACTGGAGGGAATCAAGCAGTGAAACTCGGTAGGAATGTCTGTAAGTAATCCAGGCAAGAGGTTATTTAAGTGGAATTATTCAACTATGAATAATTTAGTCGAATTTGCTGAAGAACACTCCTGCTGTATACAATCTGTATTTTATAAGTTTGAGATAAATTGGTATTGTTTAAAGTTGTAAAACTGAGAATACTTTTGCCAGACACAGGAAACTAGTGTTGTTTAAGGTAATTAGCATTTAATCCTTAAAGTGACTAAATGCTTTACAAGATTTAAGATGTTTTAAATAAAGACCAAAGATTGTGGGTAGTCAAAGCCAGGAGAATAAAAGATTTGAATTTGTTTTTGGGTAACAAAATAGCAGATAAAAGATCTGGTAAAGAGAGAGAAGGACAGTGCCACTGGCTCTGTGTGGTCGAGCTGTCACTTTGCTGTGGGTGCATAAAAATTTTGTAAGCACAAAAGAAACAGTTACACCTTGTGTAAAAATTGATGGAAAGGATGTGTATTTTCCCCAGAACATGTGCAGTGTATATTGGAACAGAGGTAAAGGAAATGCAAACTTACCAAAATAGGTTGTGTTGTCTTTTTCAGATCACTGTGTGTTTGAAAACAGGAGTTAAAAGTTAATTGTGTCCCTTTTTAAGTAAGAGTCTTTAAGCTGTGAATAGCTGTGAATCCAAAAGCAAGCCAGAAAGCATCTGTACTAATGCAAATTATCTTAACTGATAATGTAGAAGCCACTGAAACCTGGGCTGCCTATAAAACAATTACAAGGAAATATGGGATAATTCCTCTGTTTTGCCTGAAATCAACAAGAGTATTTGTATATAAAGGAAATATTTTAAGCAATGACTGACTACCCAGAAGGGGTAGACTTCTGTTCTTTTGTCTTTCAGATCATCAGAGAAAAACAGATGCCAGCTAAATAGGATTCAACATACCATGCATTTATTTGTACAATAGGAATTATTTTTGTGTTCTGTGTCCTGTCTTGTGGTGTTTGTCTTGTGGCCAGAATTGTTGTGTTTAATATTTTTTATAGAACAGTCTAGTTTAAAATTAAATAGAACGGTTAAATAAAAAAAAAAAAAAGCAGATACTTGTTTTATTCAACTTGGAATACAAAGTGTTTGGATAAATCAGGAAAATGTGATATACTAAAGTTTTAATACATTTGCTTAAGTAAGAAAAAGAAACTTCATTGGCCAGATCTTTTAATTGAAAAAATTGTTGTTAAAATTTGCATACCAACAGTCTTTGGAAGCAAGGACATGAAAGGTTAACCCACTCCCTATATTGCACATGGGATCCTTCTGGCTACCTCAGATTTCTAGCCAGAGGGCTGGGGAGGGAGGAAAGCTATTGAACACCAGAGGTTGTACCGAGTAAACTCCTCAAAAGTGGGTGTGCTTGTCCTGGTTTGTTGCTCCATAGCTCTGTAATAAAGTTATTTTACTGGAAGGGTAAATGTGGCATACATAGAATAATAAGACTAATGTACTGTATAATGGCAATGTGTATGTGTTCATTGTTGAGAAAAGGTGTATGAGTGAAAGTTTCCTTTGTAGGTTAAAAAGAAGCCAAGAAGGGGAGAAGGAAAAAGAACAGAACAAGTTAACTGGAAAAAAAAATAGCTAGCAAGCTCAGTCCAAAGATAAGACGCTGGCCCCATTCAAGGACACTGCTACAGCTAAGACTTGGCTGACAACCAAGAAAAGGGGGGGCTTGAATGTGCCCAAGCAGCTGTAAAAAATCTGCAAATTACTGCCAGGCATTAATGAAATGTGTTAGGTTTTTTCTCACAGGTAAAGAAGTGCTATCCAAAGACCCTAGCAGCCCTGCCATTCATTGAAACCAGAAGGCTGAGTCTACGTAAAGTCCATCAACGAAAGACTGCTTTGGCTCCACGCTGGAAAGGCCCTTTCCAAGTCCTGTTAACCACCAACATCGCTGTGAAGTGCCAAGGACTGCCTGCCTGGACCCATGCTTCTCACTGTAAAAAGACCCCTCCACCTCGGGAGGGCTCTCTGACTGATAAGCCTATTTCTCCTTCTAGCTCTGCTGTGCCTTCTGGACAGCAGGGAAAAAGGACAAGGTAAAGTGCTAGTAACCTCTCCCTTGTATGATGCTGAACCACGACTGTTTCAGGAAAAGAGAAGAAGGAACACTCGCTCCATTGAAATCACCAAAGTCCAGAGATTCCTGACTACAAGAGACATTAAGAACTGACCCTGGTGAAGAAACAAAGAATTATACACTGGCAGGAAGAAACTTGTGGGACCCATGCTTGGGAATGTGGTATTGATTGGATTTTGGAGTTTATTCTACAGGCTGCGTCCTATGTTTTGGATAAGTCCTTCAGCATGTATTGCCCTCCCTAATTGGATTTTAAATGACAAGTACCAAAGGCACCTTGTTGCCACTGCCCCTGCCATCTCCTCCATTACACTATTACCCCTGTAACAGATCCAAATACAGACAATGCCATATATTTGATAAAACCAATGGCCAAGGTCTTCACACTTTAGTGATTTATTTAAATATTGTTTAGAAAAAGAAATTATTTTTAAGGTTCAGGATATCCCATATTAGTGAACAATTAAACGAATACCCAAAGAGTTTATTTTGCCACTGGAAATTTTACCTGCATAGAAATTATTCCAGTGACTAATAATGTGACCTGTATCTTATTGTAATACACCCCTTCTTATGCCATTAATATCAATGCCTCCCAGAAGTACATAAAGGTGTTTAACCAACAGATGTGGTACAGTACTACACCAAAGAGAGCTGTATTAGGATATCAATGGATTGTGATTAACACTACATTAGGGACTGTTAAATTTTTATTGCCCTCATCCAGTTTCCAGATCACCTCTACATACCCAAAATGTTCAAGGGGGGGGGGGGGCTGCCATTAGATTAGCACAACAGAGGGCTTGGGTTATTTCCTCTAGAAAGAAGAAAGACTTGACCGGATCTCTATGGAATGAAGCCAATAGTGTAGCTGTAATTTGGAATATCCATAAAAACCAACAGCATGCAAAAAAATTGGGCCAATTAGAAAAGGCCTCAGGGCTTATTACAGGGGCACAACTAGTCAAGGTGCAAGCCGGGGTAGGTGAGTTACATATCATTTCCGCCCTTGGTTCCTTAACCCAGAGACTTCTAGCAGAGATGGTCTGGAACATCACTGGTGCTGGGGAGGCATTGCAGTGGGACACGGCATGTTCAGAGATCCAGGATTTTCTGAATGATCAGTTAGTGGCCATTCGGAGTGACCTCAAGCACCAGGCCTGGCCCACTGCCCTCACAGACACCTCAGGAGTACCATCTAATCTGTGGCCATGGAGACATAACTGGAGGTTTTCAGGGTGGAAGTGTGTACAGTCCCAATGCTCCTTCCAAGCGTATGGACCAGTTAAAGGGGTATGGGTACCCACTTACCGAGTCCTGCCTGGTCCATGGACGGGATGCATCTGGGACTGGGTTATTTACTGAGACATATGGGAAATAAAACCACCTGGTTTACCTAGCCAATTTATAGTCGGTGCCCCTGAAATAACACCCAATATTTGGATTGGATTGGGGAATCAATGGACACTCTGGCCATTAGAACCCCACAGCTTCAATGTATATATAAACTCAAGCCTGGGAAAGTTGTCACTGTCCATAACAATGTTTGTTGGGAAGGTAAGGGATTGGGAACCTTCCTGACAGGAGTCATGATCTTCCAGGCTAATAACAGCTGTGTATTTGTTAAGGCCCATATTGTATACAACGCCCATTTTAACCTCACTATGACTGCAGGCAACCATGTTATT
>NW_020672444.1:0-1826 GCF_002925995.2 Terrapene triunguis | reverse complement strand
CAGTCCGGATTTGCCTGTGGTCTGCCTATTGAATACCCCGATGTAGAATGTATTCTGCTTTCCTTAATGTTAACGTATATATTGCATGAATTATTACTGGTATTTTACTTATTGTGGAGATATCAGAATTATTTATCTTGAAAAAGTAAGTTTGAATGTCAGAGACCCTCCCCTGCATAAAGTTCATTCGACAGCATCCAACTGCTGTAGCAAGATCAGAGGAAAACATGCACTCTGCTCCTTTAGGAAGAAATCAGTTAGCTGATTTCTGATCTGCTTGTTTTTTCAATTCAATTAAGTAACTGGATGTTGAACACTTTGTTTACAAAACTTGTCTAGATTTAATAGGCAGGTTCTATTACCTTGTAACAGATGGTAATTGACAACATTTTTTCAGCATTAAAATAGAACTACAGTAATTACTTAAAAGCATTTAGAAAAATTAACATTTCAAATTAATAAGTTTACAATATTACAGCATAGTACGGGTTGGCCAAACTTACTGACCCTCCTAACTGCATACAATCTTCAGAAGTTTGAGAGCCGCTGGGTGGCACCTGCCGGAGCATGGGGCTTCTGCCCTAATGCCCCCCTGCAGGGCTAAAGCCCCGAAACCACACTCCCCACAGGGCAGAAGCCGTAGCCCCATTCCTCACAGGGCAGAAGCCACAAGCCCTGCCACCTTCCCCATCCCCTTCCCACCCACCCCCCCACCCCCCCCGCAGTAGGAGGAGAAAGGAGGTGAGGGGTGGCTCCACAAACTGCACTTTAACTGTAAAAGATGCATGCGGCTCTCAAGCCACAGTTTGGCCGTGCCTGGCCTAGTATCTCCTGTGGGTCCCCCTTCTGACGTTGTGCAGTCTATATGGTTTTATAAAAACTTGATAAGTCAATATAATGTAACTGGGATAGTTTTAGAGAAAATATGGTAATAAGTGAATATAACGTAACTGGGATACGCTTCATGCAAACGGTCTCTTGTAAGGTATCATTACAAAGCTTATAATCTACTGAATATGATCATCTGATTTGTATAAATGTACCACTCTTGTATCTAAAACTAGAAATATAAAATGTAACTCTGAGGGCCTATTGTAATTATGTAAAGTGTGGGCCATTAATGATGGTTTGGAATCTTGATGACTCCCATTAACCAGGACCATTGTCTGCAGATGGTTGTGTTTACCTGTTAGTCTTCCTGTATATGGGCGCGCTGGCAAGTGGGCAATGAAGTCTTGCAGTGACATGTAATCATGTCACCTGAACTGGAATCCATCTTTAACCTGGTGCTTTTCCAGTGAGGGGGGGTGGAAACCCAGAGGGACAAAGGGTTCCCGCCTTATGCAAAAGATATATAAAGGGGTGGAAGAGAACAGAGAGGGAGAGGAGCCATCATGAAGAATCCCCTAGCTATCACCTAAGCTGGAACAAGAGCTGTACCAGGGGAAAGAATTGTGCCCAGGCCTGGAAGGTGTCCAGTCTGAGAAAAAGCTTACTGAAGCATCTCTGAGGGTGAGATTATCTGTATTCAGTTTGATTAGGCATAGATTTGCGCATTTTATTTTAGTTTGCTTGTGACTTACTTTGTTTTGTCTGTTACTACTTGGAACCACTTAAAACCTACTGTCTGTATTTAATAAAATCACTTTTTATTTAGTAATTTACTCAGAGTATGTATTAATACCTGGGGGAGCAAACAACTGTGCATACAAAGGACAGATTACAAAGGATGAATATAGGCAAACAAACACAGGAATCCAGGGGCAAGATTAGAAAGGTAAAGGCACAAAATGAGCTCAAACTAGCTACGGGAATAAAGGGAAACA
>NW_020672443.1:0-1551 GCF_002925995.2 Terrapene triunguis | reverse complement strand
CAAGTGGAAAGATCCCCCAAGGACCTTAAGCCAGCTGAGAACTGGGTATATCAGAGCCTAGCTTTGCCTCCTCCCCTTCCCTCACATGCTTTGTCTTCTCCTTGCCTCCGAGAAGGCTTTGCTTTCCCTTATGCCATTGTAAGGTGGTTTTGGTTCATGGTTATATTCTGTTAGGAATGTTGCTGCAATTCAAAATGGAGATTAGCAATTCAAGATGGTGCATATGTTAGGGAGAGTTTGAACTCCATCTTGGTGCCCTTCTTCATGGCATTTTCCCGCCAAAACTCTGTTTCCAGGCAGAACTTGAGGGACTGAGAACTGGTTGGAACCGGTTGGGGGCAGGGCCTGTCAGTGTGGGCCTGTCAGAGTGGGCCTCAGAAAGGCGCACCTCAGAGAGCGTATAACGGACTGTTAGTGGTGACGCAGGGGCTGTGCAGCATTGAGGCAGCCACGTCCAGGTTCTTTGCACGGCATCAGTTCAAGACTTCGGCTACTAACATCTGTCAAGGACTCTGATACTTACCTGACTCCTGTAATCCACCAAAGGATCCAGTGAAGGCTGTGCTATCCGCTCAGATCTGTTGATCTCCTGCTTGGGCAGTAGAGAGCCAGATCCTCCGATGTTCCAGAGATCCTGAGACGGACCAGCCGTTGCCGGTGTCCTCCACCTGCAGCTAGAAGAGAGACAGTAATTATTTTGGGGCATTTATTAGTTTAGCCAAGGGAGAGTTTCAGGGCCTGGGCTTTATGCCCCCTTGCTGGAATCTATTTGTGGGTATTTGTAGTGTTCCCCATAGTGACTTTTCCCCCAGTTGTATCTATCCCTTAATAAATCTTCTTTCTGTTTAAGGTTATATTCTTTCTGTCCTTTATTTCAATGCAACATGTGTGGGAGGCACACAGATGTCTAATTCTCCCAGTTGATAGATGCTGGTAGGAGTCGAATCTGTTGTATATGTCACCTTCTTATTATTCCACACAGAGATTTGGGGTAACACCATGCAGTGGGTTCCAGCACAATAGATGGCTGATGCAGAAGGAAGCAGAACCATCACTGCCACTGGGGAGATTCCTTTGGCTCTTTCAGGTTCACTCTGTGCTGCATAAGCAGAGAGCTGTCCCTTTGGGTCTGTAATACAAGGGACGGATAATGGTGTGATCATCTTAGACCAGGTTTACTTCTCCTTTCACCACTGACCTGCTACTTTCCGTTTGGTTTTGAGAGCAGAGCAGATCTATTGCATCTCTCCACCAGACACCAGGTTCCCCTTACCAGCCCCGCTTTTGGTAAACTACTGTTGCCGGCACAGAGGGCCCGAGGCAAAGCAACAGCGGGGTTCATTGCCCGGTGTGCTTCGCGCCAATAAACACACCAGGGGGAGAAGCAAACAAACAAAGTTTATTTGGGATCCCAAAGCGGTGCTAGGAGACAGGCACATCTCAAATCAAGCATACTAACAGAAACAGTTTTTCTTCTTTTATACATTTTGCAGTTAAGCCTCACCCCCCCCTTCCCCTCCCTTCCTCCCCCTCTACCCCTCCCTTCCCTGG
>NW_020672442.1:0-1162 GCF_002925995.2 Terrapene triunguis | reverse complement strand
CTCTTATTTCCATAGTACTACAGAATGGTACTTGTTTCTTTAATACATCTAAAAGTTTGTCTCAGTCTTGCTTAGTAGACGATTTTAAGAAATGCAATAGATTTTTAAATAAAAATATTTCCTTATGGTTTCCTATTATGACTTCTTGCCAGCTCATGTTCATAAAAAATATTTTAAAATTTATTTTTGATATTTTACTAATTGTAACTCAGATATCTTTAAAGCAAAAGTTTCCGTGAGCTTTTCATTATGATTAACTGAATGGTCTGATCTACCCAAGTGCCAAGAGCTCTGAAATGCGAGTGGCCATGCAATTAAAGTTATGGAGCATTCCAGTTCCAGTGTGTTCAAATAGAGAATAGGAATTTTTGAACAAGTGTCATGTGTATTGCAGTCCTTTATAGAGGAAAGACAAACAGGAGACCCAGATTCCATTTCCTACCTTGTCATAGACTTCCTGTGTGACACTGTGCAAGTCACAAAGTCTCTGTGTAACTTAGTTCCCCATCTGTAAAATGGGGATATAGTACCTACCCTGTACAGGGAGATTTTGGCAAACCAATAAAGTGCCTGAGACCACTATTGCTTATTGCTAAAAGTAATCAAGTCAGCAGGCCGTAAATTGATCATGCAGCGGTCTTAGCATAACCAAGGCAGGAGGGGAGGGAGTTTTAGGTGCCACAGACAGGGATGCTTGACCCCGCGTCCTTCCTGCTAAGAATATTGAAATTGCTGATATATGTAGTTTAGAAAAACAGGAAGCTTGTCTATAATGTACCCTGAGGAATGTTTCTGTCAGGGTCCCAAGGCATGGAATATCTATATATATATATGATTAATTGATGATCATAAGGAAACCTCTTGCTTGACCTTTAAAAACTGCTTACTTAGCAAGTTTTCTTTAAGGGATATGTCATTTAGGACATTGATTTATGACATGTTCCATAGTTTGAAGTCAATTTCTTCAGACACACATAGGCTTTGTCTAAAGTTCCCATTTATGGAGAAGGAAGGTAGGTGCATCTGCCATTTGATGTGCAGATTCAATTCAAATAGGACTATATTTTCTGAGGGAGTGAAAAGCCACTGAATTCTTCGATTGGATCCTCAATGAGGTGTTTGTTTAGGAAAGTGGCATTGCTAGCCATTGATCTTTGGGGGT
>NW_020672441.1:0-1468 GCF_002925995.2 Terrapene triunguis | reverse complement strand
CTTCCTATGTAGAACAATAGTTACTTTTTGGGCAAACACATTCTAGAAAGGCATCTAGTCTTCATAAAATGACATCAATGAAATTAAGTGATGAGGAATCCACCAATTTCACTTTTAGTGAGTGCCAGGGGGCTCCATTTCCCCTTCCACTACCTCCCCATTTACAGTGAGCCAGAGCAGTACCTGCAGCAGGGAGCGGGAGTTGCTGGTGGCCTACGAGGCACAGCCCCTGCAGTGCCTCAGGCACCTGGTGCAAGAGCCGGATGATGCGGAGCTGGTGCATCACTTTGGCCGTGACGTCCTCCTGCTGCAAGGGAACGAGAACCTGTCAGAGACTCAAACGCCCCGAGGAATCAGGGGGAATTAAGGGCATCTGGAACCAGCAGCATTTCCACCCAGCACCTGCCCACCACTGAGGGATGGATTCACCTCCTGACCCCCAGAATGGAGATTGTTCTCCTTTCTAGTAACCTCCAGTTGCAAAACCTCTCCTTGTAGGGTGAGCTCCTGCCACCTCCGCCTCAGTGCCCTTGACAGCTGATCCACCTCCAAACCACAGCTTGAGCCTTCAGAACCCTCTCCTCCCACCCCCACCCAAGTTGGGCAGGGAGGGGGCTCTAGCAGGGGGGGCAGGAGGGATTCTGGCAGCAGTGAAGTGGGTTGCGGGGAGGTTGAGATCTTGCCCCAAGTCATCCCAGACACTAATGCTAAGCCACAGGATCGCAGCATCTAGTGTCAGTGGGGTCCAAGCACTATTTCAACCCCACATTTTTGGATGGACCTCCCACAATGGGAGATGAAGGGTACCCCCAACAACACACACACACACACACACACACACACACACACACACACACACACACACACACACACACACACACACCCCTCCTGGTGGTGGGAGGGGAACAGGAGAAAGGACAAAAGAAGTAAGAGATGAAGAGAAAGTAAGGAGGGATGGAGGAAAAGATAAAACAAAAAGGATAGGTTCCAAACCTCTCGGAGGCTCTTACCTTCTAAACAGGGACGTATGTTTTCTAGTAAAACCAGTAAAAGAAAGGAGAAAACTCAAAAGAGGTTCTTTCTCGTGCTCTGGAGCTGCTCTCAGATGTTTTTGAGAGCAGCCTCCTCTGTGGCCACAACCACCCATTCTTCCTCCTCGTCCTCTGAGTCCCTGGGGGTCCCTGCACCAGGGAGAGAAGTGGACAAGGTGACGCCTGCTGCCACTTGGGGGAAGGACAGGGGCATGGTGGGGCAATGTGACCCCTTCCCACCTCCGGGACCCTCTCAGTGGTGCCTTCAGCCGCCAACTCCTTCAGGAGCCCATAGGAAAGAGACCCCCCACACTCTCCTGGACTCCCTGGGATGCCTTCCCCTCCCGCCACCCAACTGGAGCATCAACCACCAAAGTGGCAGCATCTAGTGTCAGTGGGGTTCACGTGGCTCAGGCCAGACACCTGGGCAGGGGACT
>NW_020672440.1:0-1236 GCF_002925995.2 Terrapene triunguis | reverse complement strand
CAAGAAGCGCCGAGTAGACACTGAATAGGACTAAACTATGTACATAACAGTTTTTTGCCTTTTGTTTCAGAATAAATTTTATTTATATAACCCTTTTGCTGATTTTTAAAGTGTTCCATAAACAGGACAGGTGAAATATTATCATGTAAAGCAACCATAAACACATGAAAAGACCTAGGTTTACAATTTATGATTAAAACTCTACTATCTACACAATATACATAGACATAAAATGTCAAAACTTAAATATCTTAGAAACAGTAGCCAATCAGTTGTTTTAATTGTCATATTTGAAATCAGCACATCAAAATACATAATAAATAGCACATTTTATCTCCGAAGCAGACGACTTCTCAAAAATTGTAGACCAGTGTTACCAGAGCTGAGCAAACTTCTAGTGATTATAATGTATTCCTCAAACTTAGCCATTTTCCTGTTCATGAATTGTCCATGAACAGATTACAGTTATCATTTTTGTTTATTGTCTAAAATAGTTCAATAAATGTTTTATATGAACATATTTCAGCATGTGGATTGCTCACAACCTGTTTGATGTGAATATTCTGAATATTTTCTGTTTGGAATTCATAACTTGAGCTGTATTTATTGGACATGTAACTTTTGCAGTATGTTTCTCATCAGCATAAGTGTAACTTTTAGATACAGGTTCTTGGTGGCAATTTTCTTCCCATAAATATTCTGTAATTTTAGTTTAAAATTTCTTTGAACATTCATACCAGTGAGCATGTTTTCCAAAACACTCATAAAAAGCAAACACAGATGGGTGGATAACACAAAGTGAATTTGTTTAAAAATTCTACTAAATTTTTGCATTTTTTCCAACATTTCCTCAGTTCCTCCAAGTTTACCTTACCCTTCAAATTCTGTTCGTAATTACACTGGTGTAAATCCCGAGCAAATTAAAGTCAATGGATCTAATTCACTGTTTTCAGACAAATTGTATAGTTAGTTATCTTACACCAGTGCAAAGAGGGCCAAATCAAAATGGTAGCATTTCACTTCCACTTTGCACTGATGTAAATGACTACACAAGACAATGTACATTTAGGAGTTATTCCAAATTTACAACACTTCACTGGAGTCACTTGGGATTTAAAATAAGTAACTAAAGTGAGAATTTAATCCATTGACTGGATAAAAAGTCACAAGGGAGAGAGAAGAATTTGTGTTTCCCCTCTGTAAAATATGGATAATAATACTTACCTCATTGGTAAA
>NW_020672439.1:0-1320 GCF_002925995.2 Terrapene triunguis | reverse complement strand
TAGAGGATTGTGCTCTATGTCCGGGTGGGCTGGGCTCCTCTCTGACACCCTGGGGGGCAGCGTGTTACTGGCGGTGGGGGGGGGGGGGGGTCACAGGTTGTCCTTTCCTGGCTTGTACTCCAGAGAGAGATGATCCTTCTTTGACAGAGAAGCCAGGTGGTTTATCCAGGCTCCTGGCAAGATAGTTCTGGTGCTGGGAAGTGAACCCAGGAGTCCTGGCTCCCAACCCCCCTGCTCTAACCCACCAGACCCCACTCCCCTCTCCCTGCTGGGAATAGAACCCAGGTGTCCTGACAACCAGCCCCCCCCCCCCCCGCTCTAACTACTAGACCCTGTTCCCTCAGGCTACAGAAGCAGGGTTTGTAAACTGATTTTTGGGGTGTATCAGCTGGACTTTACACCAGGGATGGAGAGGCACAGGGACCAGGTTTGAAAGCCTTTTGGGGTGATCAGGCTTTGCATTTCCCCCAGGGGGGAATCGCTGGGTATGAGGCCGTATCAGAGCGGGGGACGGGGGTGCTGGTGTTGTCTGTGGTCTGCCCCTCCGAACCCTCAGACGAGCCAGGGTCGTGCTGCACTGCCCTGGGACCACCTGGGCACAGCTCTAGCAGTGTGCGGTGAGGGGGACAATGGGGCTGGGCTACCACCTGCCAAAGTTGGCACATGGCCCCAGTATCCCATCTTGGGGCACCACAGAGAGCAGAAGCTCTCCCAACTCTTAGGTAGGGGCAGAAAGAGGTAGGGATTCTGCTAGGAAAGCCATGACCCAGCATGTGGCACCAGATGCTCATCTCCCCGTCCCTAACGGGGGCACTCTATGGAGAAAGAGCTACCCTCTTCTTCCCCTCCCGCCCCCCACACCTTGAGAAGACAGCTGGGAGGGGCTCAGCTCCCAGTCCCAACCCCTGGTGCCTGTGCCTATCACCCCTGTGGGCTAACAACCTTCAACTGCTGCCAGCTAATGCTGTTAGACCTGTAACTCCACTAGCAGCAGTCTGCTGCAATGCTGAAGGTTCAGCTCTCAAACCCTGCTGATGACTCAGAAGGGGGCTAGGGGTAGCAGTTCTGGTTGCACAGAAGAGAATTTGTGTGTTACCCTGATTTTCCTTTTAAAAAACCCTAGGAAGTTACACACCAAAAAATGTTGTTAAATGCCCCTTATTAAGGTTGCAAAGTGATGGAAGTTAGGAGATGCCAGGTTTACAATTGCTGTGCTCCTGTCATTTGGCCCTGTTGGGTGTGTGCATGTTAGTACAGTCTTTAATTTCATGATCATTTGATACGGTCTCGCATGATATTCTTATCGACAAACTAGGCAAA
>NW_020672438.1:0-1454 GCF_002925995.2 Terrapene triunguis | reverse complement strand
ATTTTGCAGAGCTGCCACTTTTTCACCAAAGATAGGTAATAATAATATTGGGTGTGTTCTGAGGGCAATATAAATAAATACTCTCACGAAAGAGAATTGGCAGCAGCCCTACACATTCCTCAAATGTTACAGTGATGGATATAGTTCAGACAGAAGATTCAAGACAGTGGGGCAACAGATTATGTACGGGAATAAAGAGATAGATCATGCAAGTGCCTCAGCACCAAGAAGCCAGCAGATTTCTGATGGGTTCCCATGTTTCCATTTCAGTGATCAGGAGCTGGTTGTGGGAGGGGTTTGTAGACACCCCCTCCACGATGTGCATTGCCAATTCCGAGCTCATATTCCTAAATGTGGGAACTGATGTCTTGGCCCACAAAGTGTTTTGTTCTCATTGCCAAACTCAGATCTGGTTCCTTGTTTTGTAACATCATTATGTAAAGTATACGATCTAAACTGGGACCAGTGAGATATATGGGACATAACGGTGTTGTGTTTGTGTGTGAGAGTCAGTGAGTGTGTGTCTATAATTGTTTTTGTGCTGGAGGAAAGAGTGTGTTTGGTGCATTTAGGCTGGTGTGTTAGAGTGAGTGTTTGCATGTTGGATAGTGCACCTGTGCCTGCTTGTGTGAAGTGTGAGTGAGCATCATGGTGTGTGTGTGCATCAGTCTATGGAAGATACTGCATGGGTGTTTGAGTGAGTGTTTGCCTGTGTGTTTAAATAGCAAAAATTGAACCCAATAAAAGTTATCAGGTGAATCAAAAAGTCAAACACAATTTTGTATCAGGTTCCATTTTGACAAAATCTAAACATTTTGTTTCAATGTTGACCATGTTTTAAAGTAAAATTAAGGAAAAAGTTAAATGAAAAGTTGTTTTGTACTGGAAAATCAAAACGTTTAATTCCAAAAAGGTCAATTATTTTACACTTCAACTGACAATGCCACTTTTTTAACCTCTGATCAGCGCAAATTTTGTGGTCCATTTTAAGAATGGGTTAATTCTTCTCACACACTGATATAAATCCTGATTATTTCCATTGAATCTACTTTAGTGTCAGTGGATTTAATGTAATTTATATCAGTCTAAACTAGGAGCTGAACTTTCTCTGGCAGCTTGATCAACATGCCCAGTTTTTTTTAACTGTTTATTTAGGAAGTTTTAACAAGTTTACAAATCCTTGCCATGTAAATATCAGAAACAAAACAATCATTACAACAGTGAACTTTGGTTTAAAGAGACATCATATGGGAATATAGTCACCAAATCTTTCTATTTAACAGGGTGTTACCATAGTACAGAGTGAGGAGCATTAGAACTCCTTCGTCATTTCTGGTGATTTTATTAAATTGAGTGAAATTTCTGTATTCACATATTTAACAGAACAGGTTTGTCTATTAAATGTTCATATGCAAAGCAATTGGACAGGTGTGCTGGGATTTTTTTGCAGGTGA